>NW_017298663.1:1482153-1487538 GCF_001594075.2 Trachymyrmex cornetzi | reverse complement strand
GTATAAATAATTAAATAAATAAATAAAATCAAGATGACTCAAAACGGAATCGGAACGTTCAGAAGTAAATAAATTTTATTTATTTAATCAATTATTTATATATATTTTTATCATTGCAATAATAAAAATATATATAAGTAATTAAATAAATAAATAAAATTTATTTACTTCTGAACGTTCCGATTCCGTTTATATTTGCGCAAATCAGTACTAGCGCTGACTAATGCCTCGTGAATCTATGTCTTATTCTATATAAATCGATATAGTTTTATAACTAGAACTATATAAATTCAAATCTCTCGTTTGTGATGAGCTATTAAATATGATGCAAATGTAATCGACCTTACATACTAAAACATGAAATTTAAATGGTTCAATATTCAATTTTATAAATTTTATATCAATATATATTAAAATTACTTGAGATACACACACACATGATTCAAAACGGTAGTTCAGTTATATTCTAACTCCGTATCCATTTAATTGCGTATGCTTTATTAAAACATGATTCATCCATCTACATCGGATTACTGATAATTATATGGTACGTTCTTGTTCAGCGACACGTCGATTAATGAGTAGTCATTTCATTAATAGAAGACTGGATAACAAGCGGAAAAACACATGCCCATATCAATCATGTATATATATAAATGAGTCACTCGAACATTCGATTAAAAAATTTTCTCTATAAATCGTTAACCCAGCTTACAGCAAAGTTGAATTAAAACGTAGGTAGGTATTCATCCCATTTCTGGTACTCTTGATTAATGATTTAAAACAAAATTATATCTTTTATAATTTGAACACGTTCGAAAATCTTTATTAAATTTAAAATATTCAAGTTAGTATGCGATACGGGTATAATTTTTCGTACTTCATTGTTATGGACACACCTTTTTTTGCTTTGCGATAAAGAGATACTATATTGAAAAAGCTAAGAAGAGAGGCATTAACATGAAAAATGTTGCATGCTATTAATACAAGCGTTCCGTGCCGAGAGTCATAAAAAGCGAAGCTTCCGTAATATCAGTCGTCGTCTTCCTCATCTTAACTCGACGGGGCACGGCTTCAATAAAGAATAAATAAGCGTCATTAAGCCATGGAAGGAGTTCGCCGATCGCTCGAGGATGGAAAGGGCGATCGCGCGTTAACGAAGTTGCACGGGGAATTATTCCGGCTGTTTTACAGTCCGCTCGCTGGCACGAATAGCCTCATCGGCGGCCTTAGTCGCGATGAAGCGAAGGAGAGAACGGCGGCCGCTTGTTAAAGCGTGAGATACGGGCCGCTTCCTCGCGAAATAAAGTCACGATGCAAATTCAGGCCAGAGCGTCGCGGGGCGTAAAGAGCAGACGCGTCGGCGGCGGAAGCAATTTCCATGAAACATTCCCTCGAATGAATGAGGGCCGGAGGGTAGAACGACTTCGAGTACTCGGAGAGCCTACCTATCGTCGACACTTTTATTTTCATCGCTTCTCCTCCGCGATTTTCCATTGTCTTCCCCTCTGATTCCGCCGCCGAGCGCCGAGCACCGTCGACCTCGTCCACCGTTTTGCGCGTTCTTCTCCTGCTTATCGATCGTCGCTTTCTCGCGAGTGCATGCACAACGTTTCTCCAGGAGAAACTCGTGGCCTCGTTATCCGACCGTACTCCATCTCGCCCTAGTGATTTGATTTCCGGGTACCTCGAGAAGAGGTTTTTCCGAAATTTTCGAAATACGCTTCGCGGCGTGTCTCTTCTTCCGGGACGGTGAAAGTCGAGAGTCGTCGAGCTGCAAATGCAACTCGACAGTTGACTACACGAGAAAAATAGCGCTGGATGGTCCATCCACCGACGTTTCCACCGAGTGCATGCACTCTAAATGCATAGGCTCGAGGACGCATATATCCTTTCTCCGTGCAGGGCTGTCAGAACGTACGACTGACGACATTATCGCAAAGAAAAGCGACGTGTTGCCATTCTCGATCATCACTGATATGTGAACGTAACGATTTAGAAGTATAATTCCAAGATGCACATTCAAAAGCATAATAACTTCGCTTAAAAATATTTATATGAAAAAAGTATTATAGTATGTGCGTGAAACAAATTACCAGGAAATGGAAGTAACTTGTTACAGTTACAAGTTACGTTTTTGGTAATTTTACTGATAACTGCGTTACTTTTTTTCTTTGGTAACTGTAATGGTAACGAAGTTATATCTTTTTGATAATGGTAACGAATTTTACAGTTACTTTTATCGTTACTTTGCACACGATTGAACACAAGCCACTCATAGCGCTTGAGACTAGAAAGCCTTTAGGCCCGTCCACTGTGATTGATATAATCGTCGATTTTAAAAACGTAACCGAAAAGTAACAAAAAGTTACTTTTTCAAGTAACGGTAACTGTAACGAGTTACTTTTAAAAAGTAACTTTTCATTCCCTGCAAATTGCGAGTAGTGTTCCATTTTACAGAAAGATAATTATGCCCTACAGCAATAGTAAGTAGTAACAATAGCACAATGTTAGATATAAAAAGAGCAATGATAATCCAATCTTTAAGTTAAATAATTACAAGAATATAATTAACATTTCGTTATTTTTAACTTGTATGTGTATCGAAATGTATATCAATCTATTTCTGCGATTGAATTGCTTACTTTCAAAGTAAACAACGTCTGTATTATGTATGCACTTATAAATACATAATATATTTTTCAGTCACGTTTAATACTTTTCTTAAGTTAAATTGTTTAACCTCATTGTTTTAGTTAAATTAACGACATTAAATAGGAGCATTGACTATCTATACATAGAAAATAACTCAAATCTGATATAATTTGATTTGAGTTATAATTTTATCAATGCCATGGCTGTATGTATGTTCAGCAGAAAAAGCAGTCTTATACAATTGTTGTATGATTCTTTAATATGATAATTGTTCAGTTTCAGAATAAACAACGTCCATGTAAATATATGCTTAGTAAATACTAAAAATTTGAATAAAATTTAATACATTTCTTGGGTTAAACTGATTTCATTGTTTTAATTAAGTGAACAACATATTGAGTAAGAATAACAATGACTTATAGAAATGATTAAAAATAACTTAAATTGAATATAATTTGACATCATGAATTTAACAGTGTAAGAGCTACGTTCAGTAGAAACAGCAGCTTTATTATAAAAGTCTTAAAAATATATATAATTAGTTTATATATTTATAATTAGATAATGAGAAACTAAGGAACAAGAGAACCCATTAAATAAAGAACATATTAAAGAATCTTACAACAGTTGTAAAACTGCTTTTTTTGCTTAACACAACTATTAGTATCTAATAATATAACTCATATAATGATAATTCTGTGAAAATTGTTGAGTTAAGAGACCATTTAAAACCATTTTGTTATCGAAAATTTCTAATCTTTTACAAACTTTAAATTTTATTTCGTCGTCAATTATTATCAAATTGATAATCATCAGGCATTCATCAAATTTAATTTTTATGAAACATAATTATACGTAACATTATTTTTTATCAAATATGGTAATTAGGTATATGACAGCAATATAGTAAGTAGAGTGCAATTCAGGCTGCGTATCTGTCGTAAACTGTTTAGTCGTTAACAGATCCCGGCAGTTTAAAGCCATCTCGAAGAAACCTGCGCCACAACCGGAACTTCAATGACTCGAGATCGAAAGTTTCTGTACTCTCTACCTCTACTTGGGAACTTCGGATTACGCTTCGACGGGAAGGTGAAATGGGCTCGAATTCCACCATCGAATTCCGGTCGAATCCGGATTGGCTCCCTTATCGCTCGAAGATATCGTTTGTCTTTTAAGGGACATCGATGTCTATGTTTTCCTCCTCCGTGCGTTTGTCGCACGATGGCAAAAGCAATTGGAAAATCTGGCAAAGGATCTGCTGAAGAAACCAACTCGATGAGATATACTCGATCTCATCTCGTGCAAAATCGTGGGAACCGTTTCGCGCAAATACAGAATCACTCACTCACTCTCTTACTCATACACACACACACACATACTCTCCCCCCCTGCCCCGCCCTTCTCTGTTTTTCTTTCTCACTCTTTTACTTCATTATTTCTATCTGTTTCTATTCATTATCTCTACATTATTTTATTATTTTTGATTAATTTTCTTTTTATTTTTGTATCCTGCATATACGAGTATGTATCTTTGCGCCCGAGTTCTCTATTAGCTTTTGCTTGTTATAAATATAATCGTAACGTTTATTAACGCTTGAGTGGATCTTATTTCAGAGCGCACAATAAATAGCGACATAGTCTCTCTCTTTTCTTTCTCTTCTTTTCTGACTTCTCTTCTTCGAACCTGCTCAAAATTAGTCGGATAGAAATCCTGGCACAACAATATGTATATGTACAAACCTCTGCGCGTTTACAAACACCGGGCCCGGCATTAAATTTAATCGCCTTAACTTCGCGATTCAGTGGACGCGCGTTTCGCCAGGCAAACTTCCGACAAACAATAAACTTCGTGTAAAGTTACGGCAGAACAGGAAATTCCGACGTATCACTCTTAATGTGTTCCGCCACGCAGTCATAGATCCGAAGCGCCAGTTTCTGGAAAGGCACAGCGTCGTCATCGCGATCATCGATCCGAATTTAGAGCAGCACGCTAGGTACACACCATGGCATGTGTGTGTGTACACATGTGTGGCGAAACGCGCGCGTCGTTCCGGTTGAAGGAAGTCGTTAGTCCATTAAGATTCTACAATGCAGCAGCGCGGCGTTTCCAGCCGCTACCGCCGCCGGCCGCAGTGTAAGCCTGGTGAGCAAGTTTCTGGCGCAAGACACGAAGTCAGCGTACGTTTATGATGGTGGTGTTGTGGATAGCCGATCTCTTAACCCGGCGGGCCGACGGCATTAATGTGGGAAGCCATTAAGTCTATACGCCGCGGGTATTGATTCGTGATAAATTGAATTGCACCCCTAAAGCCAACAGAGTACACAGACCGGCGTCTAATTACTATCGCGAATAATTAATCGGTTACTTAGCGTCAATTGTACTTTCAACTGGTCCGCTATTCTTGCCGATGCAATATCTAATGGTAAGAAGTTGAACTTACCGAAGATAATACGCATTGATTTAACATTTAACGGGACATAAATATAAAACCGATATATTTATAAGACAATATCGAGAGAAAGGTCACCGATACCGACATACCACTTTGTTTTTAGACAATATTTCTTAAACAAAAGGTAAAAATACAACTTCAAAAACATAAATACAAAGTAAAGTGTCTTCTATCAGACAATATAAGCAATTTTTATAATACTGTTTGCAATTTCGCAATAATTAAGTTTTTCGTAAGTTATGCAAAAATGAGCGTCTGACAAAATGGGCTCCAAAAC
>NW_017298663.1:1365544-1482126 GCF_001594075.2 Trachymyrmex cornetzi | reverse complement strand
AACATTCCTATTCTATAAATAAAGATATATCATATTCTGTAAAGAAAACTAATTTATGAAACTATAAACATTTAAAATGACATAATATTATCAACAATACAGTCACTATTATTTTTAATTACGCAATTTGCAAAAGAACACCGTAAGAATTTTCTTCTCGGATTCATATAGAATTGGTTTTTAGCTGATTTGGTATAGAAATAAGCCACAAATATATGAATTATGAGTTTGTACTTCTTTAATTAGCTAAACAGATCATGATTTTATTAGTATTAATAAAGTACAATAGTTAGTTTCTGAGAAATAAGGGGGTGTCACTTTAGGAGATCTATGTCAGTATCGGCGACTTTCCTCTATAAATAATACTATTTAACATCTCAATTCTGTTTCAAATGTTATAATACATACGTCAGAATTTGCGCAGTACATTAGGATTTTTAATAAATTGAGGTAAAATATGGACCAAAACCCACCAGAATATACTATTACACCCATATACCACTCCAATCCTAACTGACGTTATTTACCGTCATTTTGATGTCAAAATGATCTTTTCAACGTTAATCGTTTTTATATAACGCCAATTTGTTTGTTGGAATGGCACGAGAAAAAAGTGATTTTTTTGATGAGTTATATTGTTATATAAAAAGTCTAAAATTCAAACAGCCATAATTTGATGAAAATAAATCGTATAACGATCACAAACTAAAATTTATTTAAAAGCTTTTGAATTATACTTCTAGATACTATAAATTTTATTTAGAAACCAGATTTTATTCTGCCATAAAAAAATATTGAAGATGGAAAAAAGTGCACCTCAATTTATTCAAAATTTTGATGTGTTACACGAATTCTGCCAACAGTATCATATTCAGTGCGAAAAAACCTTCGTGGTATATGCTATACTACAACATTTTGGAGAGAAAAAAGTAATTTTTTCAAACAGTGTAATTTTATTATAAATAACATTAATTTGATTTAATTCAAAAGATTGCTAACATATATTTTTACAACTTGGCTCACTTAAATTCAATTTAATAGCCACAAAAATTATGTCGACGATCGTAAATCATTAACATGAATTATACATGCGTTAACGTATCTATACTTTTCGCTCTTAAAAGTATTTGAAATTTAAACGTCTCTCGCATGCTTTTTCGCAAGAAGGTCGAATTACATTTCGTTTGAAAATGGAGTCGTCTCGAACATTCCGACATCGGATCTCACTGTCCAGAATATCCGATTCGACTCCCGCCGTCGTTCAAGAAAATAGCTTAGCCGTTAAGAAACGCCTCGGCCTGCTACCTAAAGCAATTGTAGTAAGCTCTCTTTTCACCGAGATGATACTGCGCCGACGTGTAGCCAACGGGTTCAGTAACCCAAATACAATATGAAGCCTGCAAAAGCGCGTTTTTTCGTGCTATTACGGAGTCCGCATGATTCCAATACAACGGCGAATCGCGTGAATTTCCCATCCACTATCTCATAATATTACCTCTCGGCTTATGCAGTTATATAAAAAGATTTCCTATCGATATGATTTTTCTACACCAACAGGAACTGCCGTATCTCCATTCTAACTTAACCGTGAAAACTTGCCAGACATATGTATCTTAGTTGCATCTAGTATACACATAAGAGGTGACAAACGACCGAAATGGCAGCCGACCTTCGAAGTTTCGCAGTTTATAACATCTCCTAAGATGAACTTCCATAACATTTTTGTTAGGTGCTATGACTGTAACGACGAATAAATATATAGTTGTATAAATTTTGATATAACAATTTTTTACGTTGAGTTTAAAAAAGATTTAGCACACTTAATATTTCGTGAAATACAGTATCGCATAACCATTGTAAATATAATTCTAGTCTATATGTATAATAATTGTATTAAATAATTTAAATTTTGGTATATATAAAAAGTAACGTAATAGATTTAGTTCTTTTCATTGAACCTTTTGTTTAAGAAGAGTATACATCGTTTTTAAATGAATCAATATTCACTGTTAATAGGTAATGATTTTTGACTGATAATCACTGTTCTTATTCGAAGTGCAGTGACATTCAGTGTAATAGTTCATTGTACTGGCTGACCTGTATCTTAAAAGTAATACAACAATATATATAACAAACTTAAAACGCTAATTCTTTAATTTAACAGGTTTATAACTCATCGCTTATTATCTAATAATAAGAAAGGAGATAAGATAAAACTAAACTCTTGTTCGATTTGTCGAATAAAGAAGAGATTCTAATACTTTATATGTAGAGCTTTAGTTGTTATTATTGTCCTATTAAAAGCGTTAAACAATTGTTATGTACTGTAACATCATAGGCATTGTTTACAAGTTTAATAGAAAATTTTTATTATTAAAATTTAAAACACAAATTTAAGTACATCTATCCATAATATTCATATATCTATTATTTTCAACTGAAAGATAAAAAATATTTCGGTCTTTTTACTGACAAATTTAACTACTTAATAAATTTATATTCTCTTAACAGAATAAACCAATGTAGTTATTATTTGAATGATCTATAATAATTTTATCAAAAAAATGAAATTATTCATTAGCTGAAAACTTGTTGATAAAAAAGCATTCAATTTTTTACCTATATTTTTCATTTTATATCTTTTTTTTTTAGATATCCCATCTCATCACAGACTAGATTCTCGTAAAGAACAATTCTTTTTATCCTAAATACCATTTGAGGTTAAAAATTCGTAATTACGATCATGAGTTACAAAGATTTAATAGAAAAGCGCGTTGGATGAGTTTGAAAATTATTAACACCCTGGGTGTTAATCACTTGGAGTGTTTTTACCCCAACAATCAAAAAATATAAATTGTTTAAAATATTGTTTTGTACGAATTTTCTTTCTTTTTCAATAACTATTCTTTACGAACCTTTAAATATGCAATTCCATCAAAAACTCACAACGGAAAGCGCTATATCAATTAAAATTTTTATTTTTTAGAATTAAAATCGACATTTTTCCAATAAGGAAATCTTTTTGTTGATTATACACACAGAATTATAGATCCTTTTCTACAATTGATGTTTAGACAATAACATACGAAATCGAACTTTATATGTATAAAAACGAAAAAATTAAAAAATAACTGCAGTTTATGGAGTCGACTGATGTAACAACATTTGTTTTATACACTTAAGGCTTCTGACTAATCGCTATGACCATATTAGCATTATGACATCACAAGTAAGAAATAACACATTCAAGTTTTATGCCATTTGTAATATACAGAGAATTTAGATAAAATAAAACAATGAGATCGATTTAAAACACTTGTAAACATGGGCAAAAATTATCCTTATTTTCTTGACAATCAGTAAATAATCGTAAGAGGCAGATAAAGTGAAAATAGGCTTTTAAAGTAAATGTTGTCACGAATTGACAGTTCTAGACGTCATGTTAAACTTAGAAATAATAAAGAAGATATTAATTTCAAAAATTGTCATTCTTGGCATAAATTCCATGCTAGTGTTAATACTGTTAATGCGTAGACTTTAATTCTAAAAAGGAATTTCTAAATCTGTAAAAGTAATTAGTAATATATGCGATATCATTCTACGAACATTATTGCATTTAATCGATAAAACAGACATTTTTAAGATCCTTTTAATATATTTATTTCGTTTATAATATTCGTTTGGTTTTTACTTATCTACTTTTTTCAGAAAATTAAGATTAAAAACCCATACATGGATATGTACATATAATATTCTCTATTACTAATAAATTCATATATAATGTTCTCATACTAAGAAATCAGAAAACAATCAATAACATACAATATACTAATAATAGCGATTTTAATTGGGGTATAGAAACACCTCAGGTGATCGTTTACGTAAAACAAAATCATGACTACTCCCAGATTAATGTGTTAACCAACGCAATGCTTGTGGAGATTAATTATGTTGCAATTGCAATTTGCAGAATATAGATATTAACTGAAAATAGCAGTTATAAATGGATACATAAAATAATACGTTATCAAGTTTGTTCGATAATTATGTTTGCCCAAAAAATTTTTAACGTTTTAAAAAATAATTACGCTTCTTGAAATATTGAAGAACGAGTACGTTACTTTTATATATATATTATACAATATTTATATTTAGTTTAAAGTTATCCCATGATTGCTCGATGATGTCCCGCTGTTGCTCGATGCTTCTCAGACTTACGTTTCTTTTTCATTACATAATTCACATATTTACATACTCATTCACCAGAACACAATTAATTAGGATCGAGCGCTCATTAGTCACACCAGAATGATCGCATGACATTTTGCATGACACTTCTCGTTAACAACGCACGATGCGTAATCCGATAAAATATACGAAATATTATTAATAAACATTCGATATATCACGGTTTTCCGATCGTATGTCGTCGCATTGGTATCCCTATTGAAACATAATACGCGATAAATGTATACAGTTAGTTGTAAAAATCAATTAATTATTGTTAATGATTATTAATAATTAATAAAAAATAATACCAATAATTCAATATGCGAAGCGACTCGCATCGCGTTACTCGATCGAGTATTAATATTACCAAATAATAGCGCGGCGATATTTTTTTGTATAACGTAACTCGTCATAACAAAAAGCAAAGCTGCATATCGAAACTTTATCATGTTGAAATATTTACTGGACATTAAAAACCGAATTTTCTGTTTTTTTAAACTAGTTTCAAACTAAAATCATAACTTGTATAATACTTTAGTAACATATATTCTGATCGGATTGGAGATTTGTTGGAATCGAGAATCTTGATACAAAATTGTGGAAGTTACAATACTTTTTGATAGTTGGCAAAGTTGCACAATCGCGTAGAGTTTGCACGCTCAACCCCATAGCTGCGCTTACGTGCAGTATACATTACTTATAATAAACGTACAGTATATATTACTATATGGGCTCTCAATCGGGAAACAGTCGGCAAGATACATTTAAATTTAAAAACGAAAAGTTTAAAGCGCGATGCAACATATATTCAGATATCTTTAAAACAACACCTGTCATCCATAAAAATCACAGTAAAACAACAATTTAAATCCTACTATCGGTTCCTATGCCAAGTAAAATCGCGCGGAATTTTTACTATGATAAGTAGTTGTTTCGCGATTCGTACAAATTACCACACATTTATAACAGTGCATTATTTAATTGTCCGGAAGAATAATTATTCAAAGAAAACTATTACATTTTAAGGAACGAACATATACTATACTTACTCGCTCGAATGTCGGCATACAGATAATATACCGCAACGAGTTTGCAATATATACAATTTGTAAGCTATTGTATAAATAGCGCACCGTATACATCGTAACAACAAATATTAAGGCTAAAGTATCAAACTTTGTTACGACATATTTAATACATAGAAAGTAAATTTTCCATTCTTAACATTTTTTTAATTTTAATTTTAATGAATAATCATATTATCGCATATTAAATTCAAAATCTAATAGATAAAATTTTTCACTTTAATTAAAAAATTATTTACATAAATTATTATTATTACTTTCTGCTAAATCTTTGTATCTTGAAAACAACAAAATGATTTTATAATACGATTTTTTAATATAATTTGAATAAACCAAGAATTTTTCTTATGTGTATATATGTGTGATTTTAATAAATCAAGAGAATAAAATTAAATTACTTTAAAAATGAATGCATGAGACATAATGAATCATTTTATATTTATTAAAATTACGCTTCACTTTTATGAGAATGTAAACATTTGGAATAACTGTAATAAATTAATTTTCATATGTTTTGATTACACAAAACAAAAGCAAACTTTATTATTCAGATTTAAAATTAACATTTTTTAATTTAATTATTTTATCTAAATAGAATTATTAATCACATAAATTTTCATTAAAAAATATTTTAATTAACTGGTAAATAACAAATAAAGCAAATTAAAATCTTAGCAATATCAGTAAATTGCTATATTTACGAAGTATCTAAACAAAAGTCAAAAGATGAAATTTGCAATAAAAATTTATTGTTGATTTTATTTTTAATTGCTTTGTTTACTTTCAAAGTTAGTAATATACGGACGCTAATAAATAATAAATCAATATACATGTTATTGTGTTTGAAAGCGAATATTCTCTCTCTATATATAATTCTGTTTGATCAACTTTGACTTTTTCTAATTCAAAAATGATTATAACTAATATATTGTCGTATAAGACTATTTTTGATTTTAATCACTATGATTACTTTTAATTTATTACATATAAAGTATTTACGCGCGCGTGCGATACCTACACAGCACATTTTATCCGAGAAACATTCTGGGAGTCTTTAGGATGTAAAGACGTTTTCCTTAGACTATCTCTTAGAAACCTGTGCTGTATGAGTAATTATATGGACATTTTGTACACACATTAATATCTTTCACTGTTGCTACAAGTAATACTTAACAAATGTAATATTTTTCATATAATAACACAATTACTTCAGATATACGATTTTGTTCGCAATTGGCATCTATGCGCGCGCTTTATATGTAAACTTCGACGTATTCGAAGTATTTGGATTAAATCTCCTGGTATCTACGACGATCCGATATCCCTTAGGAGACGTTTCGTCCGACCAAGGCAATCAGACGAACTCCCTCTTTCACGTAAGCGATACTCGTGCCTCTATCCGCTTACGATGGCACCAGGTGATGCTCCAGATACAAACGGGATTCCTGCTCTCAGCAGTTTTCACGGATAGGGTTTCTCTTTTAACCTCTCGTAATCAGAACTATATCATAAACATTATTACATTTAGAAATTGTACGTGAAGATCGCGAAGTGCACTTATAAGCTTTTTATAAAAATAGCGACGAAGCATAACATTTCTTTAATTAAATATCGAATTAACAAATATTAAATAAGTTTAAAATTTTGAAATCCTACCTTTATAAAATGATAATTTCCTTTCGTGCACCTTCGTATGATATGCTCAAAAGCAGAAGCATACTTCTTTTTTATTATACGATGTCAAAGGAACGAGTTTCCATAATATTGCAAGAGGACGTGAAATTTCAGCGCGACTATGTATCCTAAAAAATATTCGTTGCTGATTGCTACAAGGATCAAAACGAGAATCGAATACGCTATTTTTCCCGCGGGCGCAGCTCGTTCGCGAGCATCATCTCCGCTCCATGCTGCTCTCAGCATGTCACGTCTTTCATGTTATTCTGGAAAACGCTGGTGGTAAGTATATCGAAAAACTATTAATCCCCTAAGGATAATCGAGGATTCCCGATGTCATTGGAATATATTGACATCAGCAACATATAAAGGTGACCTTACACGGTCACCAATAATACTGTCAGTATTAACAAATATTGACAATATATTGATCACGTGTTGTTAATATTGGTGAGTTGACGTAGAATACTAATGGTAAATCTAGATTTTGATTCTCGAGCATCAGTATCGCTTTATTATCGGATCCATGTCGTAGTATGTCACAGTATACCTACAATAGATATTGTATGTAAAACTAAAGTGAAATATATTGTTAATAATACTGATTGTGTAAGGTTGTAATAATACTAAAAATATTGATGCGTACTGTCAGTATTACTGATTCAGTATTATTGATTGTGTAGGAGCACCTTACCATTTGCAACATTCGTTTTGTCACGGTATTGTTATCCATTGTCACTACGCTGTTAGGGGATTATTAATTTTCCACCATGTTACTTTCCAATTCATTGCGCGATGTTCTACTATAGACATAACAGATACGACTGCGAATTCACACAGTCTATGGTCTATTTTAATATCTGCGTATATTCCATAGAAAGAATTAAATCACTCTCTTACTTCATAAATGACATAACTAAAAAAATTAAGTTTCTCAGAAAATGAAAAAAAAAAACTATTTTTTAATTTGACAAAAAATTATTGATTAAATAATATTGGTAAAGAAAATATATTCTTAATATGATCAAATATTATATTTTTGTTTCACAACCCTTAAAAATCATTTCGAGATGTGATAATTTTAGTGACATTTTTAAAAGCCATTTTTTTTGTGACGACTTTGGCAATTTTTTAATGAAATTAAGTTATTTTCTGTTGATTAATAGGGTGCACAGTTTATAAAATTGAAATAATATATTCATTAAATAAGATACACTAAGATCCACTTTGACCGAAAATAGCATTGTTTTTATTTTCTAAAAAAACATATTTTTAATTGTATCACTTTTGAATTATGGGAACAATATCAGCATCTCTTTTCAACTTTATTAGCATCTTTTTTCTCGATATTTTAGAAAAAGACAGCGATATGATTTAAGCAATTTACTCCTTCTAAACCGACAGTAACAATTTCATAGAAATGTACAATTTATTCTTACTATGTCCTATGGTTTTATATTTTACGATGCGACTTTATTAACTCGTAAATGCACCAATTTATATATTAACGAAATAACATGTTACGAAATGATTGTAAAGACAACGTCGTAAAATTATCAAAGAACTGTTGGGAGGACGTTTCGGTTGGAATAATAACGAATAATGTATCACAAAGTGGAGAATTGGATTGGGGGATCAATGATGCGAGCGTACGTGACATGCATGATCGACTTCAATAAGTAAAGCAAACGAGATTATGAAATCTTCGATAAAATCCGCGAAAGCAAGAATCGAGCGTTCGCTTCGACGCTATATTATATTTGCTCTTGTAAGAGAAAGAACGGAGTTTCTCCCTTTTCGTCATGAACTAGTTTCAAATCGCTGGCGCATGAATCAGGACGCGTATATTCGTTTCCGGAAACCCACTCAGAGTTCCCAGTTCGTCTTATTTTTCCGCCCATCTTACGTTCAGGAGAAAGTTTCCATGTCTACCGTGCACCTTCTTTATATATACTTTGATGTGCTTCAAGAAAGACCGAAAGATACATCGCACCAAAGTTAGCATTATCCTTCGACAAAAATATTTTTGCGATAGAATTATCGTCGATATCGCTTATTTCATTCAATTAAATCATACAATCTTTTTAGATAAAAATTATATAAACACAGAAAGAATGTGTGTGTGTGTGTATATGTGTGATTTTACTGAAGTATCTATAAATTTATCTATATACAGATTTAAAAATAATTTTGTTGAACCATCAAAATAATTATGTGAGAAACACAAATACGATAAGCAATGCTACAAAAAATTTTGACATTTTAGTAACTAGCTTAAATATCTTTCATAATTATTTTGATAATCCAATAAAATTATTTTCAAATCTATATTCATAATTAAATGTTTAGATACTTTGGCAAAATAATTTTTTCCGTGAAGATAACTATTCTTGATCAATTCTCAAATCTATAAATTAGCCTTACTCGCGTGATTTTCTGTAAATGTAATTATTCACGTAGGGTATTTCTGACAACCCAATATTATATCTCAATTTTCATGTTCTTTTTGACAATTTACAATAAATATTGATAATATTCTGTACATTTTTTAGATAGAAATAAATACTAAAATTGTTTATTTGTTAAACAATTTGCACTAAATATAATAATGTATAAATAACATTCATATGTTTAACGAATTTATAAGATTGGATTGTTCCGAATCTCACGCGAATAACGAAAGGTTATAGGATTTTTTCTCCTTATTTTTAATTAAATAAATTAGACACTAATACCTCACATTCGTAAATAAATTAAACACAAATTAATCACTTAAATCAAACACTCAAATTATGCGTTTTAACATACATTTACTTATATTTTAATTAGATGTTCCAAATTAGACGTAATTAATATTGTTAAAACATGATTTAAAATCGTACTGACACGGAAGATAACCATATATATAATCGAAATGTTTATATATTTATATGAATTACATTATTTTTAGAAACATTGATCAGTACTTAAACCTTTTGCTTTAGCTTTTTACGTGTGCTCCTTTATTTATTACATTTGAATAAATGGATTTCATTCAAATTTAATTTAGGTACATTGCTTTGTTTAATCGAATGATCCTTGAAACGTTACGATTTTTGCGTGTTAGTACTGTAGCGCCCCCGAAAAAGCATTAGAGCTTGCAGAGAACTATTTGTAACGCGTTATTTACCGAAAGAGTGATTGGTATTTATTGAAGTTGCAGCAAACAGAACAGCTTGACACTTCCGTATGCAATAGAATGTCAAGAGCTCCACATACAAAGACACATTTAATTCATCCACTCGAACATCTTTAAATACTCGATGGAGCATTCAACGACGTCGCACATGCGACGAATTGACACATGTCAATTCATCGCAGATCGACAAAATACACGAAATGTCCTCGGGACTGCAGTAAAGTGCATGACGACATGAAAGCACACAAACGAGTAACACGTTCAAAATTAAATATTTTATGTAATAAGTTCTCCAACTTATTATAATGGCATGCTGGTTATTTTCTGATTAATTACTTCCGATTGATGGAGAATAATTAAATTTTTTAATCGCAATAAATTTGTTTATATTTTAGAAGCATAAATAATAGTTTTACTAGAAAAAGTCACCATTATACAAGAATAGTAAATTCTACATTCTATTTTTACAATAAAAATCTAGATTATTGGATGGCCGCGACATGCGTGCCGCTTATAGTGCACTTATAGTGCACGCAAAGATATTCTCAGTAACATACTTAAAGAAACACGCACTGTCAGAAAAAAAATTTAAAAAGTAAAAGTATAACACAGTGAAAGAGCAACTGTACTCTAATAAAATCTATTCTTTACACTTGCATTCTCTGACTGCGTTCGTTTTGCTCGTTTTTGTGTTAAACTATTCACTTTAAAACGATTATAAAACAGAACATAGTAAAACAAATTTTGTTAAACAGAAAAAGTCGTTGCTTTCAGTGTAAAAGGAGAAAATATAAATAAGACCAGTCTCCTTTTTTTTCTTAATTGTATAGCAGAGTAGCACATCAAAGATTTTGAACCTCCATAATAGTACGTCAGACAAAAAGATTGACCACCCTTGGCATACACCGATAAAGTATATAACAAAAATAAACAACAATAAAGTAGTCGCTCTTATGCTTAATATTTTGGAATTTTTGGAATATTCGTATTTCATTTATTAAATTAAAACTTTATTATTCTAATTTTTAAAATTTAATAATTTTGATACAAATATATACATTATATATAAATTTTTATTTAAAATTTATTGATATTAAAATTTTATAGTTTCATTACAATTAATTTTCGTAATTGTAATTATATCATATATAAAATCTCTCTAAATTTGGATTTATATTCGATGTGCAATTGTTCGGTTCATTCGAAATGGTTTCTACCCGTTGTAGAATGTTCGAAAGGTATTGACTACGTGAAAGCACAAATATCCTTTTACAACGTCAGAATATTCTAGTAGAGAATCGAACAAATCTGAGAGCTGAGACTATTTTTTACTATTTTTGCCGCGTTGCGCTGTGGCGAAAGCGCAAGCAAGGGGAATCAGTGCGTGCGGAAATCTACGAAAGCTCGACTTCCGCATGCTCGGAGAAAAACTCACTGCATTGTATGAAGTTGCAACAGCGAAGCTGCAGTAAAGGCGGGCAAAGCTGACATCTCAGGCGTGGATGCATGCACGTAATAGGAAAGCGTGTGTGGGCGGAGAAGACTCAGAGAGATTCCTAGAGAGCCAGAGAGGAGGGGATAACAAAGAAGCCCGAGTTCTACCGAGAGGTCGGCACGCGATGCACGCATATCTACGCAGGTGTTTCGCGAGTTCGCCGTGCCGGCCTTACATAGCAGCGATTTGCGGCTCTAACGTGAAATGCGTAATACGATTGCAGTGAGAAACGAAACGTTTCGAACAGGGATTTCCTTTGGCAGCGTTCCTTATCGGAGAATTCAATATGAGAAATGTGCGTGCTGAGATTTTGTTAAATTTTTTACAAGGTGCCAATTTCTCATAATTCTTTAGCATCTTTTACATGTAGAGAAGCTAAAATTGTATTAAAATCACTAAGAGTCAATACGTGGTTAAAATTAAAAACAGAATTTTTTCAAAGGCATACACCACAACGCAAGATGTTGGTAGCTAGTATTTTATATATTTCAATCGAATTCACATTAATAAACGTTTCGGTCTTAAATTAAATCATCTTCAGTATTACAATAATTTTCCTATAACTTATACATACGTATATATATTTGCACAAAAGACGCAAATTTGAGATCATTTCACGTTATATCTTGAAAAATTAATCACGCGCAAGAACGCTCGTTCATAACTAGATATATTTTCTCAGGAGAATTAACTAAAAAGTGAAGGTAAAAAAATTGTTTCGTCCTATGCTTCAGAAGAATTTGTCTATTATTACGCTAAGTCCGATAATCCACGGTTCGTCCTTAATTATAATTAAGTAATAATAGACAAATTCCTCTGAAGCATAGGACGAAACAATTTTTTTTGACTACCTTCGCTTTTTAGTTAATTCTCCTAAGAAAATATATCTAGCTATGAACGAGCGTTCTTGCGTGATTAATTTTACAAGATATAACGTGAAATAATCTCAAATTTGCGTTTTTTGTGCGAATATATACGTATGCATAAGCTATAAGAAAATTATTGTAATACTGAAGATGGTCTAATTTAAGACCGAAACGTTTATTAATATGAATTCGATTGAAATATAAAATACTAGCTAGCAACATCTTGCGTTGTGGTGTATGCCTTTGAAAAAATTCTCTGTATTAAATAATCATATCTATTTTTGATAATTCCATTTTTCTCGTATCTACTTTATATTCGTATTAATTTTTCTTCTTCACTTATAAAAAGAATAAATTTCAATAAATTTAAATAAATTTATTTTTGAAAAAACTATATCTAACTTTTAACTCTGATTTTTCATAAAGGTATCGTCTCTCGATCAAACTGTAGTTAGAGAAAAACAAGCTGGTAATCTTCATAATTAATTAAACCTAAATGTCGGTGTGGCAGGAAATAGAAGAGGTCAAAAAAGCTCTTTTTGTTCGTCCCAAACGGACTTTGATGTTTTGATAGAAATGTCGACTGCTACGTGTGTCACTATACCCTCTATCTTGATATCCAGAATGTCGTACACTATCTTCCTTACATCTTCTTGCCCTTACTCGGCATAGATTCACATCGCACTTCGTATGAATAAAATAGGGCGACAGGTGCGTGTGAGCGACAGCACGCGACGCTTCGAGAGGGTGGCACAACACGAATGCTAGAGCAATGGGCACGAACGGCTGCCAATAATACCGTGCGACTTGAGAATTAATCATAGATGTAAAGGGATTGGTAGATTAATCGATACGAAACTAAACTATGACTTCTTCAGCTAGAACTTCTCTTTGCGTAATGAGAATTTGAGAAAAGATGCGACCGAGACAAATGAGATAAGCCGAGAGCTTATATAAATACGATAAATAATCAGATCAATCTAAATAAATGTAACAATTCACAAAATTTAATTCATATCTCTTCGGTGCAATGTAGCATATGCTTGAAGTTTCTTTTCTTTTACTATGCTCATTAGGAAATCCACGGAAGGGGCCGATAGAAGCTATGACCTCCTCCTTAGAATCTCCTTTTTTAAAAATATTTATAATAAAATGTTATATTTTTAATATTTCTGAAATGCTTAATCACGATTTTGATATTCTAAAAATATTTTTTAATTTAAGAAACTCCTAAATATAAAAAACAGATTCCATTATTATATTTTATTCTTCTTATATTTTTTTTATATATATATATATATTCATATAATTTTAAATAAAAAATTCTATAAATTAAACATTTAAATAATACTTTTTCATTGTAATAATTTAAACAATAGTTTAATATTCTACATTTTTATATTTGACCTTAAAAAAAATCCTACTTGCGGCGAGCTAATGACTCCACCCCCCTTAACAAATTTTTAAATCCGTCAATGGCTATGCTATAACTTTTTATTAAACCCCTAGGAATAGATGTTATAAATTTACATTGTTCACTTTAAAATTAAATTCAACATAAATTCGGGATAAATTCAGAATCTGTGTAAATTAGTTATATTTAAAAAGTGAATATGGAAATGTATGTAGATTGAACACTGAAATATAGTTCTTCTGTCCGCCTGCAGGAAGACTATCGTAGATACATATATGTACATTTTTTTATAGTAAATATCGATAGATTCTTTACTTACAAGTTATTGTTAATAAAAACAGTAAAAAAAAATTGTTATGTTAATGACAAAATGATCTCTAAAGGATTAATGAATATACATATATATATATTTGCTTGTTACTTTTATAGTCTTTGATATCTGTTACATTTTTGTGTAATATTTTTTTACAATACCCAGTGTGGTAGGTGCGTAATAAAACAAAATAAAATGACATCAAAAGGACATAAATACTTCTTTAAGAAATTAAACTTCATTTTTCCAATTTTACACATTTTCTGCAGTTCTTAAAAAAGTGGATTAGTAAATGTTTTTATTTTCCAGACGATAAACAATCGAATTACTTTTATTTTTAACCGTATTATGCTATTCTCAATTTTTCTCATTGTGAGCATAGACCTAGATTCTTAAATATAGTGAAGACTTGTACGTCTTTACAATCTTTACACTGTTCTATGTTGCACTATTCTATGAGCTTCATGAGAGTACAATAAAAGACTATAACAATAACCATACTGTGTAAAAATATTTACACAGAAGTCGATCAAAGACAGTCGAATATCAGGTCAAGGAATCTGCAAGTAGAGCGACACTATCACGGTCATGTATGTACTTTGCCGGCGCGACGCCGACAAGATATGAATAATCGACGAACGCTTTCGCGGAAATCCGACACTACCCTATTTTTCCCCTTCCTCAATCGCAGCGAACTCGTGACACAAGGACGGTTATTAAACTAGTGCTAACCAGTGGTTTAATCATTTATGAGTGGTAAAGGGACGATGAAGAAACGAACTTTCCGCGACAAGAACGTATAAGCCAGGCGTAAACGAGGCGGAAGTTAAAAGGATTCAGCTCGCGTGCTAGACGGAATTAATTACACAACTTCGATCCAAGTGGTCCAGGCCACCGCGCCGTTACGGAACGTGCACTCTTATACGGCTCATGGGAGAACAGACATGTTTTTCGCTAACTTCCAACATCGGCACTTAAATTCCAGGGTGAAAACACGGACTCGCGTGCTTCATTCTCGTGTGAACATGCGAGGTTTTCCGGCTCGCCGTATCCACATTCGCGCGTTGCGAAAATACGATACATCCTGTTTACGGGATTGATAAGAGATGAATGTCTCCGGAAATTTTCCTCGAGAAACGTTTCGACGGGAGCCGAGCGGCCTGGGCGCATCGCTCTCGACTTTAATCTTTCACGAGACCTGTATCTGTGCCGAGATCGGCAAGTGAGTGGCGGAGAACGCCGATATTTGTGGTATTTATTCCTATAAGTTCTTGACAGACGCGAATCCATAATTCAGCAGCCGACAATCAGAGAGACGAGGCGCCCTGGTTCGAAGTACGGTTGAGGAACATTTATTTTGAAGTGCTGTCAGAGCTCGCCACCCCTCCTGATTCATCGGCAGCGAGAAAACCCGAGGCTCACAGCTTGGAATATTTATGCTAGATTCCGAGGATCGTATGTCTGAACCGATACCGTAGGGGCAGACGAAGGAAATACATACAAGATACGTCGCGAGTCGAGCGGCAGTATAAATGACTGGATAAAACTTTTAAAGGCGATGCGGCTGCCACCCTATACTCCCTCCGCCCCCTTTCTTTTGTAGATTAGAGAGATCGAACTGCCATCTCTCGAAATTTGAATACGGGTCTATACTCTATAGCGAGGGGATAACCACTTATAACTGAAATATTGTCCCGCAGATTACATAATTTCATATAATTTCATCTGATTACAAATAATTTTTTTCACTACATATTAATTTTAATATTATACAATAATTTCTCGTGGGATTGCGTATGTAATTATCGTATTATACGTAGAGATTTCATATGAATTTTATAATGATTTCGAGGACTCTGTCTCATGATTACATTAAGTGGTTACCCCTCGCTCTATAGTCGTGAATATTCACTTTGTTTTAAATAACAGTGCCATTCGATGTGTACCAGCTGGGGGAACAAGTTAAGTTTGTTTCAGATTAGATTAAGAAAAAAGATCAAGAAAAGCAGACTCATATAAATTAGAAGATACAATAAGATAATCCATGCCATAAAAGAAAATATCATTCAACAAGGCAGAACAGTATTGAGAAATAGAAATGATTAAAGAATGTCGATGAAACGAAACGTTATCTTATTGGAAGGAAAACTTGGACTTGGACAGCTTCGAGAAAAATTGAGGACGCTGATGTAACATAGAAAGTAAGAATGATAAAGCGATGCCGAAGTTTTTCGACGTGCGTGCATTTTTTCCCCCACCTCCCGAACGACTGAATATCTGGTTCGAGGAGTCGGTTCGGTCGGGAAATCACGATGCCGACTAATTGCTAATAACCGGCGAGCAAATATTACTTCAATCACGGTTCCTCGATAACGTCGTTAAAGCTCAGCGACTGCTGATTGCGCGCGCGGAGCAGAACGCACCGCAAGCGAGCGAGCACGGCGTATGACGGATGAATCGAATCGCCGAAAATAACTGGATAAAAAGATTTCGCCCGGCCGAGTCCGCGAGCGAGCCGATCGCGACCGCATCGATTCTATCGCGCCGGCGTGGGCGCGGCGTTCTACCTGCGGAAATCCCTTTTCCGCCGTGCGCGACGTCGCGAATTGATAACCGATAATAATTCAGCGAAGCTCGCTCGCCAATTCCACGTTCTCTCCCGCTTTTTCTCTCCTCCCTTCCCTTTCCACTCCAGCCCTTATCCTCTCTCGTTGTATTCGCCGTCACTTTGAGTGCGGTCCGCGTGCTCTAGCTGAAATGATCTCCATTCGGGGATTATATCGCCGCGTGCACTATGCACTTTACTATGAACTGCCATACGGTTTTGAACGCGACGCGTCGCGATACGGTGCGATACAATAATCGGACACAACGGGAGGTATCGAGCTGCAGGCTATACTTGCCATGCAGTTATGCATCGTGAGAACCTGTTACTTTGCGATGCTTGGATGTAATTTCTGATACTGTGTCACGTAAACAATGGTAATCTATTCTCTCGCACCGGGGGGACGCTGGGACGCGCGATGCACGCAACGCCGCGCGATGCAAGTCAACGAAGTAAACATCTAATGCCAAACTATTAGCTAACTTCAGCGCTGAGAGCGCTGTTAGTACAATCCACTTGAATTATCACATGCCTGAGGTTTACAGTATCGCGGGATATTCGATGAGTGTCCAAGAGTTTTATATATCACATGTTTTTTTTATGTCAATATCAATGTAAAAATCTTAAATATTAATATATGTAATGTCTCTCGAACAGATTTATGTATAAACATATGTTGCGATAAACATGTTGATCATATATATATAGCAGTTTTTAACTTATAAAATCGAAGACTATATAGATTTTAAACCCCACCGATTTTGTTGTTGCCTTTAAAGCGTACACTGAGAAAAATGTCCGTTGAAAAAGTAACAAACGGATATTTCCGATTGATTTTGATCGGATTTAAGACTATCCGATCAAATTTTAGGACTATCCGATCAAATTTATCGGATTTATAGGACTGTCCGATAAATTTGATCGGATAGTCTTATAAATCCGATCAAAATGAATCGGAAATATTCGTTTGTTACTTTTTGAACGGATAAAGCCTGGAAATTTTTCTCGGTGTATACATAAAATATTATTATTGTGCAAAAATTGGAAGATCTGCGGACACTGCAGTCGTGTTTCGTCGCCGAATACCTACGCTGATGTGAAAATGATATGATTTTACCGCGATTTCATTTCGCCCGTCACCATGCTGTGATGTTACGTTTGCACGTCGAAAGAGAGATAATTTAACAACGGAGTAGGTGGCAGAAAATTCAATTACGCGCCCATGGTAACTCTGCCAGGTCGCATATCATTACGAATTTCGACGCGTAGATTATCTCGCTCGCTTGGTTGAAGATCCGAATGCGCTCGATGTAATCCGTTAGTATCTCATTATAAATTTTCACTAGTAAGGTAAAAACCAATTATGATGCGTGGAGATGCAATGAAAAGTGATGATAAACCTTAAAAATACAGCATACGATATATTCGTGGCAATTACAGTGATTTTAATCCTCGATTTTCATAAAAGATGAACATAAAAGATGAAGTTTCTATGCCAGATTTATGCAATACGAATAAATATATGTTTAAATAATTTTTAATTAACTCGGGGATAGTGGGATATTTTTACACGCCAACGGCGAAAATGTGAATTGCGGTAAAATATCGTTTTGATATTGTTTTTTTTCCTTTTTAATAACTATTTCCTACGAATTTTTAAATATACAATTTCATCGAAAATCCGCAATAAAAAACGTTATGTTTAGAATCTTTATTTTTTAAGACCGAGGTCACCGAGGTAATATTTTTCGTAATAAAATTATTTACAGGTTTTAAGATAATAGTAGCAGAGTATTAAGACGCCTATAATCATCAATATTATTAAATTGCTTGCCAATTCAATTGTGATATTACTATTTGAGCTTCGGTTTAGGGCTGTGTTTCGAGATCAATAAATTATCAGCGCACAGTTAGCTTGAACTGAAAATTGTATAAATTTACAAGAAATATTATTAGATACGAGGAACCGCCTTGGTCGAACATGGCATTTTTCACTCGCGTGACTTTATTTTTTAGAAATGTTGTCATAATAAACTATTTCATGTATTTATATACCATTTAATGTTTGGTGAATAATAATCCTTTTTCAGAAAATTGTGATTAAATTCGTATTCATAATATGTTCTCAAATATTAATAAATAAAAATACAACATATTGTTAATAAAAATAATTTTAATTGGGATATAAAAATATCGCAGATGATTATTTACATAAAAAGAATCAGGTAACTACCCCATAATTATATTTTTACAACATGTAAAAGTCTTTAATTTATCTCACGATAAATTATATAAACATAAAACTCGGGAATAATTCTTAAATTATATAAGTCAATTATATACAAATAATTATTTAGTTTTGTTCAACATTTTACTTTATAGATATAGATTAATCCTAAAGCTCTAAAAAGATTTTATTTTATTACCAAGTATCTAATATTTATAACGTATGAATAAAATATGTAAGAACTGCGTGTTAAATTTTCAATGTGAAAATCGTATCAATTCTTATTTCAAAATATAAAATATTCGACTGTATATTATACACGCAAACAAATATCAGCGCTTTATTTGGAGCACCTTAGATGGCGATTGTGCCAATTAATTTTGCAATGGCAGAGCGATCGCGACAACGATAATTTCTTTTATTATCATGCTTGTGCAGCGCTAGCACAATAGAGAGCCGCTATATTTGGTGTGTATTATCGCGTGCGCGGATAATAGAATTCGCGCGCGAACAATCGTGATCGTAGTACAATAGCATAAATCCCGGCTTTTCGATTAAAATCCAAATGGCTTGCGGTCCTCGATCGAAGCAAGAAAAAAAAGGAAGGGGATAGAAAGGGAGAGAGAAGAAAAGGGAAAACAGATAGTCCTAAACGCTCTCGTTATATGTGGTGGACCGCGAGCGTGGCCACGTTTGGATGCACGCTGATGCAACTCGCATTTTCACAATACTGACGTAAAGAAATAGATTTTCCGCCTAACGAGACGGAAACTAACAAATACCGCAGCGTGAGGTCGTGGCACGATGCCAACCGTACATGATAAAACACACCGTGCGCGCATTTTTTTATTTTCATTCGCTTCCTTTTTTACATAACGCGCGGATGCACCGAGCAAAATCTTTTTCGTTCGTCGTTCGTCACGCGTGCACTCATCACCGCGCACGACGAGAGAGAATCCTCCAGTAAAGGTACCGAAAAAAAAAAATATATATATATATATTTGTTTGCTTCCGACCGACTCTCGTCTCCGGTCGTCGGCCGTAAGCAGTACGTTACGACGGTAATTTGAAAAATTCGTCGACCCGAGAACGCGCGATGCGGTACGAAACGACGCAATAATACTTCTTTTCGTTCACCGACGACGAAAGCAACACGTCGCGCGTGAAACCTAAAAAATTCACTTGTAACTGTATTGGTGGGGAATTTCTATAGTGTGTTCCGCCAACGAGGAATTATTTTCCCGAAAGATATTTCTAGAAATACGAAATACGTCTGCCGACGTTATTATTCTGCAATTTATAAATATTGCAGATTCTTATCTAGACGAAGAGGTCGAGCAATACTTAAAATCTGGAGCAATGTTAAAACTTATTGTCGGTGTCGAATACTGATATATGAAATCCCAGCGTCCAGCAGCCTGTCATACTTGATCTGTATAACGGTTATTTCACCGACTCTGCAACTTTTGCTGCAGAATGACAAAGCACAAAACTTGCATGCATCGTCGTGCACACGGCCACAACATTTGCATAAGTGTCAACAAGTTGTTTGAAAAATGTAAGGTGAATGATGTAGTAAAAATATAGAGAAGAAGAAAGAAAAACTTAACGCACATACAATTTTGTCAACAGATTATTGACAAGTTTTACGGTCGAGAGGTTATCATTCAAATTTCGTCAAAGAATTTATTATTAGAATATTTTAATATATCTTATTTAGTATAAATAAACAAAAAAGGCTATATTCAGTCAAGGCCTGTAACAATTTTTGTGTTAATTTTACAATTTCTAGCTCAAACGAAATTGCGCGCCGACTGTTTGCCGGTCTTGAAACACAGTCCTAAATTAAAGCCGGATTTACGTAATATCACAATTGCGTAAATTAAATTGACAAATAATTTAATTTTTTTTGTCTTTAAAACACTGTAAAGAATTTATTGCGAAAAATATCACCTCAGCTGAGATTTGAACATGAATTTCCTTCATTCCGTATCGGCATCTTATCAATTTGACCATCGAGGTATATATAAGGTGATATCGAATGCTTTCTATTTGATGATACAAATCGAAATAAGTATTATCGTTCCATCTTTGTTACTCATAAAATGCCAAGAAGGATATCCTTCTTAGCATTTTATATATATAACGACGTTTGTATCAACTTGTATTATTAAAAGGAAAACACATCCATTAATCGCAATAATTAGAATGTGTTATATAGAAAAACGTTTTCAAGCGACGTAAATAAACAATATTAAATAAAAATTAATCGAAAATTAAATACAAATAAATATCTTATTTATGGACAAATTTTGAAGAACCGTGCGTAAATGTAAATTGAACATTTTACATATTATTAATCATTTAAAAGTGAAAAGATTGAATAATCTATAACGTATATAGAAGTTGAATGAGTCGAACAATCTATTGAGGGATTACCTACATATGAAATCAATTCTGATGGATATAGCGTGCTCCCTTTGATCTCAAAAATATCTCAATTCATCATGGTTAATATAGCATTCTATTTGATGCAATTTAATCTTAATCTATCTAGTTCATTACTCATACACTTTGACGAATGAGAATATACCATAAGGTCGGTGAATCGGATTCTCCTGAAAATGCGACTCGTCATTTACACGCAATCCTATAAAATCCGTTTCTTTCAAGACGAATGCGAAAAGCGCGACACGCCCACGTTATACAAAAATCAATTGTGCTTAGGTCGGTTCGCTCTAACAATCGCGCCAACGATCTGAGAGTACAATAGAGATACTCAGAGCAGATAACAGAGAAGTTGCAGTGGTGAGAGAAACGTTATTCTTATTCTCCACTAAGTATTGAATTATGTAGTAAAGAAAAATGTAAAAGATGTATTCAATATAGGTACCTTTTAGCAAAAATTAATATTTCCTAGAAGAGGTAAATGGCAAAAGTCGATAACATCTAATCGGAGATAAACTTCAGGAATCCCGATATTTTCCAGTAAATCGAGTGCTTCAAAATATGAAAAATATGTTGCTAATTCTTACTCACAAAGCTTTGGCTGCGAACGTGATGCTGTATAAGGTTGCATTGATCTACGTATGATTACCGCATCGGTGGGAGAAACGTAAAAAAGCAAAGGCTGATCAGTACAGAATATAAACAAGCTCGTGAGATTACAAAATGCAACGGGTATTCATAGACTCAATATCAATCGGTATCATAAAGGATATAAAAAAAGTGTAGAACTATCAATGTGCAAATCGCGCAAATATACTCTTGTAATTACTTATTTTAACCCATTCCCACCGTCCTATTTATACATTTTTTCGACGTCCTTCTCTATTCACGTGTACTTGATATATTTTTTAAAATACTTTTTTAAGACTATACACGTTTAGTGGTATATTACCGAATCTATCAGTAATTAGTGATAGCGCTATGACACTTTGCTTAGACGATTTTTAGAAATAATTTTTTTACAAAAATTTAATAGAAAAACTTAAATCTTGATACGCGCGTTATTTTAAAAGAATAATTGAGTCACCACAATATACGGAGTGAGGCATCTAAAACAGGCCATCTAAATAACTCGCTTGTTTTTAACAATTATGTACAAAATAATAAGTCATATAATATGTAAAAAAATCATTCAATTCTATTTTAAAAAATGGAGGTGATCTTCATGTCTTTTTGACGTCTCCACTTAGAAGAAAAACATGACCAAATTATGTCTCCCTTAAAACCATGCAACTTTTGTTTGAAACTTTACTTTCTATTTTTTAAAAGCAAGCGAATTATTGAGATGGCTTGTTTTAGATGCCTCACTCTGTACATAAAATCAGATGAAATATCGAAAGTATTTTAGTACAACCGTGCAAAATTTTTTGGTTCTACAAATAGAACACTGATAGCTAGTCCAAGTATCTTATTAACTACACTGAAAAAAAATACAGTCAATTTTAATAAATATTTAGTTGAATACATGCCAACTAAATATTTATTAAATATAAAGATATATTTATTTGATACAAGAAATGTTAATTTGATTTAACAATCATTTTTTTTACTGAACAAATATTTATTTACTGTAAGTAAATGTTTAGTTGGCAGTATGTAGTGATAAGATTTTCGTATTAAACAACAAGTAATACCAGATTGCAAACGCAACAGCATACAGAGGAGATATATTCAGAACATATTAATTAATAATTATAATTATAACTATAATTATTATTGTAATAATTATAATAATGATTATAACAATAACTTTACCGAATGCAAATAAAGAGACATATTAAATAATACATATGTACAAATGCAGTATAAATGAAGATATTAATTACAGATAAAAAACGAGACTACAGTTAAATACCGATTTGATTTGTAACCTGAGTCATATATTCAATATAACATGATTAATAAATAGATTAATATAAATAATAAGCAGAAAATATTATACAAATATTCGCAACATAAATTGTATATGAATATATAATAGTTAAAAAATGTGCGAAGAGTTAGATAGAAAAGAAGTAATAATATAAAGCAAATATAAAATCACGATATAATTCTGACAAGCTCTATTACAAGAGATAAAAGAAGAATTTTATGACCGAACATGAAGCAAGAAGTTTTTAAATCAGTTAAATGAAATATATGGATATGTAACGAGTTGATTCAACACGGATAGAAGAGAGAGATGAATTATCAAATATATTTGAAAATGTGACAAAAAAATCAAAGAACAAAATCGAGAATTAACTGGTTAATTTCCAGACATTGTGCAAAAATTAAAAGATTAAAAAATTATCTGCTACTAAGATATAGGTACTGTAAAATTAGAGCTTGTACATTTTAATCAGATATTTAGTACAGTATATATTAAAAAATACTAACGATCGCTATTTTTATCCCTTAATCGATAAATTAAAGAAGACACAGCTGTGTGCGAGAGAGAGAGAGAGAGAGAGAGAGAGAGAGAGAGAGAGGAAAATACACGTAACGCTGTCGGTGACAGTTGTTTTGTTAAAAGGATCGGCTTGACATGAATTGCTTGATATTTTTCTCGATACACGCGAATATTTTTATACATGCATGCGCTTTATGTATTTCATAATATAGAGCGTATCTGTTCGTTTGATAAATATAATTCAACGTATATTCTAATTCACATGGATCTTTTATAATATCAGCCTATTCTTTTTCCGTGCGAAACAAATGCGAGGACCTCTGCACTGTAGGTGCTCGTAAAAATGCAAAAAGTTATGTGAACCCATTGCCGCTATTATGAAAACCATCAAAGAGGGACAGGTTTTATTTTAAAAATAAAGGCCTCGGTCTTGACTATAAAACATATCTGCATCCAGATCATGTACTCCAATGCACGCTCTAATTTACTGGACTTTCGGGTTTGTTATTGCGCTGCAATACAACCTAGTTTTTTTTTTTCAATGAATACAATGGATTAGAAAAACTCTTAAAATAATGGGTGCATTGTATAATCGAGAAAAATAGTGTTTGCTTTTTCTATGATATTTCGAATTTGCTCCGGGGCAGTAACCTACTTTCCCCTTATCGACTTATATTATAATGAAGTCTACAACGTGCAACGCCTTCACATCACGCTCCATTAATCATGGGTTTCAATATTAACGCGATAAAAATTAGCAACCGGAGGATGCTATTTATATATTGACGAGAATTCCCGATAATTGACATCGCGTAAATTACTGACGTTATTTTCAAACACGCGCGAGCGCGTTTGCACAGCGTGCTTTTTACTTTAGCGCGATATTAAACAGCAGAAACATCGTAACACATTTTCATTAGTAGGACATTTATAATATATATCTAGCTGTATATCTTAAAATGATGACACAGCATAAAGCTCAGAAGTAAATTTCACCTAATGTATCTGCAAAGAGTAATTTATAGTGTATTATTAAATTTTTCATTCTTTCTTCTTGACTGAGATGATTTTAACGCAAAGTCGTGCTTCTTTCTCTTTGTTTGTAAAATTCGATAAACCTGTCATCCGCATTTTCTCTCTTCTTCTTGATTGAGAAAATCCTAGGGCGGAGTGGATGTCTTTGAAAGACAGCTTTGCAATTATCTCCGATGTTCTATATTTTACATGCTAACTAACCGCTTTGTTGCCGGACGTAGCAACCACCGTCACGCGTGACAGTTCTGACTTTGAAACCGTGTTGCAATTTCAGGATAGTCATGGGAATCGTGATAAGAATTCTCGTTACCTTACGTTCGCAAATCGGCAATAAAGAGCCATGTATGAAGATGATAAAGCTCGAGAGACCTTCATGCAGGAAGCAATTTTGCCCGTATTGAATCCCGAGCGTGAAAAACGACGGCAAAAAATAATTCCATGCAAAAGTGAATTATTTTTGTTCTTTTTCATAGTACCAATAAATCTATACATTTAAAACAAAATAATCATCTGGTATATAATTAAAATTTAAGTCATCATTACTATTTTTTAAAGAAATAAACATTTTTTTTTAATTAAAATTTTTTTATATGAAAAGATGAATAGTCTATTTTATGTAACAGTTACAGTTACAGTTAAATAAATCTGCAATGTGTAATGAAATATTGATTTATAATATTTTTAAATATTTTTATAGATTATCCTATATATTTTTATACGTAATACTGTAATTTAATATGTAATACTGTAATAATTTTTAACGTATTTTTATACGTTTTTACTAAAATGAGAACGAATTAATATACATATGTCCTTAATAAAATATGTGCGAAAATGTGTTCAGACGATTTGAGAATTGTGTGATAATTCACGATACTCGTTATAGAAATAGTCGTCGCATCGATCTCGGGATCAGCATAAAAGCGGGACAGTTCCGCACTCACAGGATAAAAGAGTTTCGGGAAAAGTTTCGCGAGGAAAGCAATTTTCCGCTATATCGAGTTCGTGAAAGCGCGCCGGAGGAAAGTTCGCGTCCGGAAGTCGCTACGAGGCGGTGCGGAAATAAATCCGAAATATGGTGCGCTCTTTGCGAGGTGAATAAGGATCCTGTGTCGCGGTGCGGACTAGAATCGGCCGAATGCAGGTCAAAGGATTCGAGAAGATGTCGTAAGGATCGTTATCATTCTTCAGGCTCGATAAGAAACGGAAGAAGTCGCGTTTACGGGATGCATGCAAAGAGCACACGTTATCGCACCGATATTAGAAGCGTCGGGAATGTCGTCCCGTTCTAAGAATGATATTCGTGAGAAATCATAAAGAGAGAGAGAAAGAGAGGAAAGGAGAAAAAAAAAGAAGCTGCAACATCCTCGTCGCTATTTGGCCAAACGTAACTTATGGAGAATTTACAATTGGTCGATTTCCTCATTTAGTTTCTTCCTGAATACAATCGTGATTTCTCGTTTAAGATTTTTAAATATAACTCTATAAAGGAGAAATCTCCGTAAAGTTTGTGAAAGCAATTTTACTAGTGAAGTACGCCAAAGTTCTAAAGGCTACTCAATGTATATTCCGCGAAATAAGAATAATAGGTAGTTCAAGCTACACTAAATCATGTTGATATGATAGAGTTTGCCAATACACACTCCTCTTTTTCTCTCTCTCTCTCTCTCTCTCTCTCTCTCTCTCTCTCTCTCTCTCTCCTTTTTTGAAGTAGGTACCCACTGCAACCTTTAAACTTGTTTGCACTGAAAAGTGAATTAACTTACTTAAAATACGTACATATATAATAATCAGAGGAGACATAAACAATCTATAATTTTAGTTAAAATAACCAGCAAATTTGATTGCATATATTCTAATTTGATAACCAGACATATTTGGTTTGACATGAACTCCGAAATCAGATTATGTTATTTAATTATGCTAACTAGAAATTCTGTTTAGTACTACTAATACTCTTTTACCGTACGTCACGTTAATCCATCTTTTTCCTTTATAGTCATAATAACCAGGTACTTGGATATTATCACTACATACGCACTAACCGATATCATATAAATGTCTCGTGTACAAAAATATTTGCTTATAATAAAAAAAATTCTGTTTACTCTTACCAAAATTTGCTTAACCAAATATATCTTGTTAATTCAATCACAATTTATTTTTTCCGTATGCATTACTTTGCATCTTTATACTTTTCCATGACATCACTGGACACTTATATCGCCATAATTGCTATTTTTGAGGAAAAGAAGAAAGAAAAGAAGAGATAAAAAGAGAGGAAGAGAGAGAGAGAGAGAGAGAGAGAGAAAGTAAGAGAAAGATCGATCTCATCGGAGAAACGAATGTTAGACATCCAGACGGGAAAACGACAAGATGAACAAACGATTGTAGCAACAACAATTTCGCCGCAAGCCGTCCGCACGTAATCGACGCGTCTTTTTTGAAAATGTTTTGCAGTGCAACCTATTTTCGTGTAGTGCCACTCGCGAAATAGATCGCGCAATACGCGAGAATGTTTTATAGCTTGTGGCAATTTTTCAATCGCAATACTAGAACCATACCATGCGTGCTATTGCTATACGATATACCTCGTAGTGGAGCAGTCCAATGGTTTCGTTAAGAATATTATTTATATAACTAGAACAAAAAACTCCGAGCAGAGCTCAGAGTACCGTTGCATGTGGTCGAAGAGAGTTATGACAATTTTCAATTATGAATACAAGACATCGCACAAATGACATATTTTCTTTGAATTAGATCAACAAAATTTTGAAGAAGCATTATTATAGCGCTATTGTATTAACAATTTCTCTTATAAATATTACTTCTCTTAGCAATACTTATAAATAATTTTAATTAGATTACTCAAATCTTCAAAAGGATTTCGTATATATTTATATGGAAATTAACTCCCGAAACGAATTAGTTTCCGCATATGAAATCATTTTGTAATATGGATAATAAAAGATGTTATAAGGCCTATAATTATTGATGGATAGTCCTGTAAGGTGTCTATGAGTACAAGTATTACACCATAGCTCAAAAAGCTATCCATTATGGAGTCTTTTGTAACATATTTTATTCATCATATTATAAGCTATATCATATGTGAAAATTAATTTATTCCATCAGGATCTAATTTATCATATAATTAATAGACCACGTACTAATTGTATGGATAATTGGATCCCGGTAAAATGAATTATAATTTTCACATATAATATAGCTTTTAATGTGGTAAACAAAAGATATCGTAGACACAAAGATCAATAAAAAATTGTTTTTGAGATACAATGTATCATAGGTATTAAATTTGTGCTCACATCTTTGATAACTCAAAAACTATCTATTATTGAGCCTTGGTATATACATCTTTTGTTCACCGCATAATGCATAAACAACATTATATGTGAAAAGTAATTACTCATTTCATCGGAATTCAATTGTCCAAAATTAAGGATTCTTCAAAGTAAGTTTTATACAATAAAGATTCGATTTACAGAGAAATAAAAATGGAATGTATTCCTTTCCCCTATTCCTGAAACTAGATAATTTTTATTAACAAATTATGTTAAGAAATTTACAATCTTCTTTCAGCCAAAAAATGTTGGCATCGCAAGGACACTTTATGTACCTACAGTATCTGCAATGATCAAGAGTTTAAAAGCTTTTTATGTAGTTTATAAATATAATCTGTAATATGGCACTCTTTATTTCTCACATTATTTTATGCCATCGATACTTTACGACGTCGCTTTATATAGCCAGGGATAGTTCCTGATATTTCTATAACAGCGCACGTATTTTCCCATCGCGTCTCGTCGAATATCGGAGGACTCAAAAGGTGGTCGAGCGTAGAATCGGTCTGATGTTTCAGAATTACGGTCGTACCTGCACGCTGATAAAGCGGAGCGATTCAATCAGATCGAGCAACCTCGAACTGCAGAGAGAGAGACGTATTATACATGGACTAACTTATTCCCGCTTCGATTACAAGAATCGTAAACCAGATCGACTGACGCAGATTACGTTCGTAACCTAAAAACGCTAACGTGAACCGATTAACATTGACGTGGTTTTACGGAGGCAGATTTACAGCTAGCACGATTAATCTTGGCGAACGATCCTAGTAAAGCTTTTTGAAGTGTGTTCAAATAAAAAGTTTTAGTTGCAAATTATACTCGAGTGAGCATAAATTTGAATCAACTTAAACCCTGCAACTTTAATGATATTACGCTATTTATCCACAAGAGTATCTAACTTACGCAATTAACTTTGTAAACAGGTCTTTTATTTTTTTAAACTTGTCAATATATATAAATGCGAAAATTATACTTTCGTAATTATCTCCGTAATAAACGACAGAGAACGAATTCCGCGCATTCAAAATTTCCCAAAAAATAATCTTATAGAACGCTCATTTCAATGGTAATATTACTACCAAAATAAACTCTCTCTTAATTTCTTCTAGCAGAGTCGTTTACTGAAAAGGTGTTAATACCTGTTGAGAACTGCATTCGCCGAGAGACAGCCGTTAATTAAGCCCAAACGAATCGACTAGAAAACTTTATCCGAAAATATAAACAATGTCAGCCGTCGTCACTGCGATAGCACGTTGCACGTATTTATTCCTGTGGGTATTACGCGTTCTGTGGTCTAACTGCTACATGCGGAGTATCTCGGGAGCGACTAGTCTACAAACGCCACGCGTGAGTTCTCCCGAGATCGTCGTCGTAACGCGATTCACGCAAATGCAGCGATTCATCGGACTGTAATGAACTGCAGTTTGTACGAGTGTCGGCAGTAAACGAGCGGATTTATCTCAAAGGTTGATGCTTACCTTTGAGTTCGCCTTAACGATCAATTATACAGCAATGTTACTTCACTCAAATATGTTCAAAAGGGTAAACATCAATTTGCCGTATTAATATTAAGTGTGTAGTTTTTCGGCGTAACGTGTCTAATATAAATCCATACACAAAGCACAGACATTCAAGGGACATTCTAAAAATATAATCTAGAAAACGTTCTTACATTTTAAGGATGTTCTCAGGATGTGTTCTGTAAATGGGATCGTAATTCGATCCTTATAAGTACCTATACGAAGCTTTGACAGTATCGTCGCTACGAAACGGTATTCCGTTATAACGTGCGGTAATAATCGAGAATCATTCGTCTACCAGAAACTGTATTAAGGGCATATAAGTACTCGCTTACGTGTACTAGCCTTTTCTGTTTATGACAGGAAATCTTTTTGCTGCGCTCGCGCGCGAGCACAATCTCGATCAACGCCGTAGAAAATCTTTGATCCAATTTTAGAGCCATCGCTCTCTTCGGCCGTCGTAATCCCTTTTCTGTTCGGTAAGCGATATAGGTGCGCGCGTTCGTTGCTGCAGCTGTCTGCGCGTATAAATTTGCTGGACACATTCTCGACGCCATTGGAGGAATCGCTTTCTGTTTCCTTGGACCAAGTGGAACGAAGACATTGATAACTCGCTAAGAGGCATGCCAAGCGGAGGCTGCCACTTCTCGTCTGTCGATCATCTACCCAGATCAATCCTCTATCAATATTACAAAATAAAAAAAAAAGGAAAGTAGAAATAAACTTTATTCGGTTAAGCTGGATCTTAAGGCCTAGAATGCTATCGATACGTTTTTACAAGTGAGCGAGGTCATTGAACATTAAACTATGCCTTCAGTGATTATCAAGAGGTTCAATCTGTCATGTTAAAAACTAGGACAAATAGGGACAAGCTCTTAAAAATTCATTTCGTTATACATACATACATCAGTTGGACTCCTTACACGAAAAGAACGATTTTACCGAATCAAAATAATTATATAGAAAATTTAATTGTAATGAATAATATTGCAAAAAATTTTCATGTTCTATAGCAACCAGCTTGCGTCCTATATAATTGTTTTGATAGTATAACAAAATTATTTTCAAATTTATATTTAGTTAAATTAGATACTTCAATAAAATGATTCTTTCCATGTGATAACCAATATAACAAAGATAACCTATAACAAAGATCAATATTATAACATTGATAAGTGATATTAATTTTTAAGCAGTTTTGTGTTATTATATATTTTATTGGATATGTTTAGTGATAAATATTATATTATGAGGAGACATTGTGTGTGTTGGACATACTTCCATATAATTTCAAGATTAAATTTGATAGTGTGCTTATTCTCTTTATAAACTAATAATTAGATTAATTATATGTTAATTATATTTATAAAGGTTTAGATTATAAATATTTTATAATTAAAAGTATGAAGTGTATGAAAATTTTATACCATATTAATTAAAAGTAGCATATTTTCTTGTACATAAAATTTACGTATCGATAGCAATACTAGATATTATTCAATATCGATAACATTCTAATTAATAACACTTCGTTGTGTGTGTGTGTAAATTTATATACATATCCAGTTTTATAAATTACGCGCCGATTTAGTTTTCAGTCTTGAAATATATTGAAATCTTAATAAACTGAAACTGGGGCAGTAATATCACAAATTAAATTGAGAATAAAGAAAAGAAAAATATCCTCCGTCTTTTTTAATAAACTCTCAATATAATCACAATGCAATCTTGTATTAGAATTTATTATTCGTTTTCACGCCATATTAAATTTTAACATAAATTCGAATATATAATACATATAATCAATAAGTTGAATAAATTTCTGTAAAATTTTGCGTTAAAAAAAGCTTATATTACTATCATTTTACTCTGCAACGACTGCAACATCAATTCTAAAATAGGATCTTCGGTCATTTGATATTCGTTTAAATGACACGGTTCATAACGCGTTGAAGATAGAACGCTTCTCGCGAGTGATAATTCGAAAATTCAGTTTGTAACCAATGGAGAATTATTATGTAATCTTTACCTTCTGAAACAGATATCAGTTGTAACTATAGTAATGTGCTCTGTCATGTATAATGGAAAGTTCAGGTATTCCCTTGCCTGGCGATGCCTGAAGGCTACGATAATTTTACGGTTCATTTGCATAATGCCGTCGGCCAGTCACGTGAATCACTTTGATAAGCTCAATAGTAATGGTTTACGCTCTCTCTCTCCCTCTCTCTCTTTCTCTCTCTCTCTCTCTCTTAATGGTTTACGCTCTCTCTCTCCCTCTCTCTCTCTCTCTCTCTCTCTCTCTCTCTCTCTCTCTCGCTCGCTCTCGCTCTCTCGCGTTCGCTCTCTCTACATTTGTCTCTACGTTCGATTGTGCCGGGATCTCTGCGGGGAGTTTCGATTTACTGTTCGGCCGTGCCGACCGGCTACCCTGCAATTCAATTTTTCGGCATTCACTATGGTATAAAATAGAATATAGACAAAGGTGTACCAGAGTTACCACGAATATTCTACGTATCCGGCGACAAAGGAAATTAAAAACGCGTCATCGTTATTGGAAAAGCGAAGAATACCTAACAGTGTCAAGTACTTGACCGACACAGCGTTGAAAAGACGTCGTAGCACTGTCTAGAGAATATTTCAATCTTTCACAGATATCTCTTATAAATACCTCTCAGATGTCTTTTGAACTTTTGCGTCGTTCCGGTAGTCTGGATATACCCGAATATTCAATAAATCAATGAAACGTTAATTATTAAATAAATCTGCTATTCTCGCTATCTGTAAACTGCGGCCATTCTAAAAATGCGCAAAGACAAAAATTATTTACAGTGCTTTAAAGATGCTTAGCATGGCATCAATAACATTAAATTGTTCGTCAATTTAATTTATGATATCACATACTCCAGCTTCAGTCTAAGACTGTGTTTCAAGATCGACAAATATATAATGTAATTCTCGCGTAATTTGTTTGAATTGGAAATATTATAATAAAGATTCAGACAATACATTATTAGGCACTAAAACCCGCCAAATATGACCTTCTTCATTTGTATTAAACATTTCTCGATTCATTTTCACTTATTAATTATTTGCGTCACTTAAAAAAGACATTTTTCCTACATATAGGTTACTGTAATTAATATCATCACATACTTCGGTGATCGAATTGGTTAGACGCCCTCATAGGTGTCGTACGAAATTCGTGAGATCTCAATTCGAATCCCGATTGAGGCAATATTTTTTGTAACAAATTATTTGCACTGCTTTAAAGATGTTTATTAGTCAATAATATTAAATTATTCGTCAATTTTATATGTGATATCATCTACTCCGGTTTCAGTCTAAGATTGTGTTTCCAGACTAATAAATCTCTCTCTCTCTCTCTCTCTCTCTCTCTCTCTCTCTGTTGTTTTTTATATATAAGTGATATGAAAAAAAGTATTGCTGAGAATTGTAAGTTAAAGTTATTTGCAGATGATGCATTAATCTATACGACTGGACATGACAGTTTTAAGATTAACGAACGATTTAAGAAGCAAATGAGAAGAATAGAGGAACGGTTAGGATGAATGGATTAAAACTGAATGCAAGCAAAACTAAAGTAATAGTAATAAGAGAAGTTAGAAAAAAGGTGACTGAAAATAACACTGAAATAAAAATAGGAGATAAAGTATTAGAAGTAGTTAGTGAAATAAAATATCTAGGAATATAGTAATTGATAAAAATTTAAACTTCTGGCTCACATTAATGATATAAGTAAAAAAGGAACAAGATTGGTAGTGTTGAGACAAATTAGTGATAACTTATCACCATTAATGAGATGTACGATATACAAATCACTTATTGCTCCATTGTTTAACTACTGTTTTTAAATAGATATTAATAGGAATAAATAAGACTAACTGAGAACACTTACAGAAATTACAGAATAGGAGAATGAGAATAATACTTAGGTGTAATAGCAAAGTGAGGATTAAGGATATGCTAGAAGCACTTCAGTTTATGTCTATTAAACAAAGAATAGAATTTAATATAAATTTGTTGATACATGAAATGGCAAAGGGACTGTGTTATCTGGCCAGGAAAATAGAAATCGTGCAAAGAGAGGGTATAATACTGACAAGACAAGAAGGAAAACTGTATATTGACAGATATAAGACAAGAGAAGAACAAAAATGTTACTGCATAGTGAATTAAAAATGTCTAATAACCTACCGCAGGAGATAAAAATGGAAAAAAATTTACAGAGTTATAGAAGGGAATTAGCAAAGTAGGCAAAATGCGTATTAGACAAAATATTAGACAAACCCGCCTTGACTAAATATGGCCTTCTTCACTCATTTGTATTAAAAAAAGTTTGGCCTTTTTACGCTTATTAAATCATTATCCAGGTAGCAAATTAATGGTATTTGTCATCAAAATAATGACAAATTATGTCATTATCTTACATTATCTTACTAAATATCAAAAGTATCAAAAGATCTACATCGAATTAAATAATACATTGATAAACTAACTAAAAACCTCTTTACTAACTGCCTGAAAGAATTTATCCGTGGAAAGATACGCGGCCATCATTAATGCCATTCCCAAAGGAACTTAAAGCTAAAGAGGGTCATTTTAAATGTTAATTATTTTTTATATTTATTAAGATAAAATGAATACTCTGGAATTTGTTTTTTTAAATAAATATATGTTATTAATGATTTGACAAGCACACAACTTTATGACCAAACTTTTCTGTCACCCTGTATATCTTGTATGGATTACACAGTGTATTTAGTGTAGTTTCGAGAAACAATATATTCATCAGGTGCGTAGGAAAAGTTATGCAGAGTGTCGAGTTTAATAACATGCTTGCAATTAATTTTGGCGCTTAAAGGTGATGCAAGACACGCTGTGCGAAGATATATCGCGTCATTTCTGTAGATATAGGTACTGCTATAGAGTTATATGTATGTATAATAACATCGATTCTCTTCGCGCTACAACTTCAATGGAACGTCGCTACGTTCTTGCGGTATCTTCTCCACCCGTCCGCGACGAACTCGAGTTTGGCAAATTGGCTTCTCGACTTACAATCAACCGCATTCCGCAAACGTGTTACACGTCCGCTCGATATCTATAATTCTCATACAATGCTTGTCGAGAGAAACATCAGACTATCAATATCCGGATTGCATTTACATATTATGCGCATTGCACACACAATTGTATCGCGATCGATGTATTAAGAAATTCGAGTGAATTTACTCACGAAATCGATTTTCTTTGCCCGGCCATCCTGTCTCTCTCAGTAACAGCCAATGATCAAAGTAAATTACAGAATTGAAGAATAAAAATAATCGTCTATAGAACAAATTCGACGTCGATATAAAAAGCAATTTGTATTTCCACGTCTATCGCGTTGTACAATGAATTATCGACCCTTTCATTCCAGTGCGATAAATATTACCTCTTTTACCGCTTCAATGAAAATATCTCTTTCAAATAAATTCTGATTTCATCGATATTTTCGAAACACGGTTTATTACAAAAAGCTGTAATTTATGCAGTTTCTATTGGCGATACATGTACAACAGTGATTTGGCGAATAAATAATGGATTTAGAGTGTACAGTCATAATAATGTATATGAAGAGAATCGTTCGAATTTGCTCGTTATAATGTTACAGTTGTAATTAACCTTTGTTCAACGGTAACATACAGAAATCGGGACAAAATCAGAAAATATACACGGACAAGTCAACAAACGAAGTCGAAATCTCAGTCAGTTACTCGCAAATAACCCGTCGCTTAAAAATTCAATTTTCCGTGACGTTCGTAAGAAAGTTCATGTCCCTCGATGAAATTTCCGGACACTTCATTTCTCGATCCTTGGGACAGAGGTGGCACACGATAAAAGTCATCCGGAAGAGCAAGGAAACGCCATTGGGAAACGAGGAAAATTTGTTCTGCTAATTCAGGCAATGTTTATTCTCCCAAAGCTAACAGCTGGCAGAACCTAGACGCGTTAATTACCGAGCATGTCTAATTCAGTTTGTAGTTTTTCGAGGTCTAACAGTGTCGCAAAATTATATCAAAGTTTTTTACTTATATGCAAATATATACATAAAGTTATATACGTACTTCTATCAAGCTCGACAACTTATCTCAATATTTAGTTTAATCAGTTCATCTACATGGAACTTGTGATAAATTAACTAGTTCTATCTATGTTAATTAATCTTAAGTAAAATAATCCTAAATGGACCGTCCTAAAACACACATTATTCAAAACATGATTTTAATCTTTACGGTTTCAATAATAAAGCTAAGTAAACTGCTCTTAATTTCTAACAGATTTCTGTTTGAAATGCAATTTCACGATACAAGAAAATGCCGTAAATAGAATTTCCTTGCATCGGCAATGTGTCTGTATATATGTAACATTATGGCCTCATATTATACATCATTTCTGGACGTGGCAAAATTTCAGGTAATTTATATACGGTTTACTCGTGAAGCGTGTTTATGACGAACGAGTGAATTTCCGCTACATGTCCGACACGACATTCGATCGATATCTTCTTTAAGCAACACTTTAAATAGTAAGTCTTGCAATATTTTTAAATAACTAATATATAAAATAACCAAAAATAAAAAAAAATACATATTTTCGAAATTTCTTAGCTTCTTGGTTACAAATTGAACGTTTTAAAAATGTGCAAAACAGTTATAAATCTTATAAAATCTGAAAAAAAAGTGAGTCAAGTTACAAAAAAAGTTAAATCCCTATTCTGACAGGACTAGATTTACTAAATGTAAGATAATTTTTCTATATGTGTATAATTTACTATATGTATATAATTTTTCCTTTTATTATTATTTTTCATAAAACTTGCTTTATTTATTTCCAGTTATATGTTTATTATTTTATTTTCATTTGAATTTGACATAGAGATAAAAGAGGAAAAGACATTGTTTTTTTTCCAATAAATAACTAGGCATGGTATAGCGGAAATATACATATAGTCTGTAATTTTTTTATATTAAAGGGTAATAAAAAGATTTCAAAATCATAAAAATTCTGTTAAATCAACTGTTTTTGCAGAAAATAAAAGTTACAAACGTTTCATTATCTCTCAGTTCCAAAATCAGCTAAAATACTTTCTCCAGTTCAAAATCAGTCACTTTGCACTTTATTTTAATAAATAAAAATTGTGTTTCTTATGCTATATTATACACGTTTTGTTAACTAAAACAATGAACTTCTTAAACTTTAAAAAATAATCTTATTGATAGATTGAATAAGAAAATTATACGAATTTTCTCACCGAAAAGACTTTAAGTGGCGTTAACGATTTTTGCCGATTGGGCTACTCAATTTGAGAAAATAATCGCTTGGCGATCTTTTAACAAGGAAAATGTTGGATTATTGAAGTGAATCACAATCCGCAAATTGCTCGACAAAGCTACAGTGAAGCCTAGTTTGATATAAGAACAACTTGAAATTCTCGACCTCAACAATCAAATTGTTCGTTGCTCCTACCGACTGTACTCGATTTAATGCAATTCAGCATACATATAGCGAATTATGAATAACTCGGTATGTCGATAGAGTTCGCTCTGAAATTATTGGCAGAATGCCTTTCGCCGAACGATCTCGAGCGATCTGGTTTAAAGCGCTTTATTCATGAGTCCATTCATTGCATGGAAATCAACTGGAATGCGATAGCGGTCTGTGGTATTTAAGAATACACCGGAATACACGAGAAGCGATCCTACCTTTCAGTAATTCTGGGCGGAAATTACGTTACGGAATTTATCTTATCGTACAAAATGTCGCATAACATGACTTTTTCTTAGCAATGGTGTTCCTTTTTTTTCTTAAGAAAAAAAGAATACATATTTCAGGTATATAGTCACTCTTTTTTAATTTTGTTATAAATGTTCGGCAAACTATTTTAGATCGCAACGAATTAACTTCTAACCAACTATACCACAAGATCTTAAAACGTTGAAATTTTAATTATCGAATGTTCCAGCGAACAAACTTGTATTATAATAAAATAAAAAAGAAACTAGCGCGTTTTACTCGTAACAGACCAATCCTATAGCTAGTTAACTCCAAGCTCATTAAATCGCAATATTTCGTCGAAAATTGGGTCTACCTTACAGCATTTTATTCGTGATATACATTTCGATATAATCGCGTCCGTGTGCGGGCGCGTGTGTGGAAAACAATACATTGTGTCGGTGTGGCCCATTTTACTGACACACCTGCGTTTTGTTCGAATGAGCGACAAAGTGTCGTTGCACCGCTTTAAGTTTATTCCGGAAACAGGAAATAGCAAAAAAATATTCGTTCATCCATCGTGTTAGATTACATTTATAGAACTTTATTTAGATGCCTGAAACATGTATTTGTGCACTTGCACCTCGAAATAATCGGTTTTAAACTCTGATTATCGATACAATCATCTATTTCATTCAATCGCCAAATTATTGAATGTCGACGAATTGAAAATTTTAGTTAAAAAAGAGGATATGAACGACCGAATGGAATATTTATTTAAAACTATAAAATTTAATTATTTCCACCGTCTATTTTAAAATTTTATTTTAAAAAAATTATCTCTATTTTCAAATTATTTAATTTCGTAATATCTTCTTTAATAAGAGATAAGACAAAATTTTTGGAGCCTTTTCTCGCAGTACTATTGTTATGTTCTTTTCATAACAAATTTCCCCAATTACTAAAATAATTTATCTTTTATAAAAATAAATTCACGATTGAGAGAGAGAGAGACGCAGTTAAACATCAGTTGACGTAAAATATCTCGCGCAACTCGGCCATCTCTAGATTTTTCGTGAAAAAAGTTGGTATAATAATAATAATAAATATAAGATTGTATTCACCTGTCTGATGCAAGAGGAACATTATCAGAGGTAGCACGGCGCGCAGCCATCCTCCTCGATGATCCTTCATACTGAGTATTTCTGTGAGCGGTATCGTACGGCTCTCTTCTTACTATACGACAGTATACGACAGTGACAACGACAATGGCAACGCCAACAACGACGACGGCAACGATGGCAACGACGACGACGACGACGACGACGACGACGACGACGACGAAACTGATCTCGTTATGTCACACTCGCCGTTCTTTTATTGACAGTTACTCACTACAGCATCCCGGCACTGAACAATATCCGTGAACGACGTACACATCACCGTCATTCTCTCGTAACTAATCGCGCACACCACTCGTTTGTCGCCACGCTGTGCATCACATGTCGACTCCGATAAAGTCCATCACTTGCCCCACGACAATCGTCGACTGTTAGTCGATTATTGTTTTCTGGTTGATCTGTTCGCAACAACGCACAAACTTCCCTACCAAATTTTTTGTTTTCGAGATAACTCTTCGTTAACGTCGCGCGATTCTCCTTTGTGGCTCTTTCTGTGAATCTGCTCTTGTGGATATTTAAACGAATCGACAGGCTATCAATGCCTGAATACTTTGACAAGGATCGTCATGCTCTGATGGTCGTCGACGAACAATGCTCTTTCTCCTGCTTCTCTCTGTACCAAGTGTGCGTGTATGGAAATTGTTTTTTTTCATTCAAGATAACTCATGAATGATCTCTCCTTTGTAATCTTAGATTTCTTCCATTTTCTCTCTGTGACGATTTTCTTTCCGTCGCAAAATGCGCAATACTGTAACAGTTGAATTTTCACGCTTTTGATGCTCGAGTGCTCAAATCACTAAACGACGTCATCGTAAGTGCACAGCCGGAATTTCATTTGCCAACACTCGCTCTCCCACGTACAAGTTCGTGACACGCGGTTGACGATTATTGTCAGTTTAACGAAGCACATACGGCACCGCCCGCATTCGGGCTCGCCCAGAATTGTCGAGAAACGAGGTTGATTTTCGCGGATTTGGAACGACTTTGCTACTCACGTGTTCTCTTGGCTCTTATATTTTAAAGATTTCTGTATACCCGCGAGAGAATTCTTCTCCAGTAACCTCGCCAAAGTTTTCGTGCAACTTTGTTGTGCGCTTCAGTAATTAGGACTATCCTCGAAATTTACCCGCTGTACGTTTTTATTCACGAGTTACGTGCCATTCTTCAAGTCCGTGTAATGATACCCAAGAGATCGCCCGACTTTTCTAAACTCACATTGAAAGTAATTAATTACCGTGAGGCATGCGCGTCTTCGTACTTTAGATACTACGTTAATTACCTCTTTTCCGATTTACTTCTTAATTGCTCGTACACCACGATTTATGCACTCTGGCACGTATCCCCCGAGCCTTTACACGAGCTCTGTTTGATATGGCGTGTCAATATAGAAAGACCGTTTTTTCAATTCACATCGAACGGGCTTTGAATCACGATGAGATGCCCCGTGACGCGTTAAACTACTCGATTTTCAAGTATCGACAAATATTTACCAAATCCGACACTATTCCGAATCGTTTTCGCAATGACGTCACGAAGATCGACCTCGTTTGCAAAAAAAATTTAAGGAAATCCGCACTTTATTGAGCACTCTCGTGTAAGCACATACAATCACTTATTTCGAGTAATACACTTGTTCCTAATTTCTAATTAGCCCTTGTTCTCAGTTCTTCTGACGCTCAAGCATTCCAGGTCAACTTCACAAGATCGATGTACGAGTTAGCGTCGTAATTGACATGAGTCTCGAGATCTGTTTCGAGGCACTAAGAATGACCCAGCGCTTTTCGCTTCACACCTCGAGACATCGACTCTCTCGATAGAATTGCATTATGTATCAGACACGCTACGTGCAGCGCGCGAAGTTTTACGACCCAGCATTATCGATTGTCCGAACGACCAGCCCAGGTATACGCTTTAATTCATCGACGAGCACATCGTTTATACCGCAACCTCTGCGCCGCGACAACCGGCTTCTCAGAAATTCGCAAGACATAGAATAAATCTGTTCTCAGCAGACGAACCTTTGATCATCCGAGATTAAGGGCAATCGAGTGATTCGCTATGTTTCCTTTTCTCCAGCAATTCTGCCGTCTCATGTAGAATCACAGTTTCAAATCTCCACAGATTTGTTGCAACGCGTGATTGAAACAGCTTCCGCGCACGTTGGTGGAATCTAATGCACCAAGTTTAAAGCTCTTCAAGGAGCTCACGTCAATGATTTGATCGATCTGAGATGAGGACAAGAGCGCTTGGATTTTAGACGGCCTTCTAATCCTGGGCTTAAGAAACCTCCATCTTCGGTTGGCAGCGTGTCATCACGTTCCCTTCCATAGGTTGCGCTCCATTAACCCGAAGAAGGGATGTACATTAATCGTCGGTTAATTTTTAATCTTCAATTTCATGAAATTTCTTTCGTCGTCACTCACATTTCGTTGTGTGAACGTTACTGATAGTAGAAAAATGGCAGTTTCTTCGTAGAAACATTCTGCAACAAATGAAAAATTGCTTGTATTAAACTTACAATCGATTAAATAAATTCGATCTGATGGTCATTCGTTAACAAGTTATTCTTATATTGCTATTTTACTTATTGCTGCATTATAAATTCGTATACATAATCGTAGAATTTTCTTGCTCAATTAGACAATAAATAAAAATATAAAAAAAGCAAATAATTAAAAAATATTACCTATATAAAGTGATCAGAACAAAATGTATATAAAAATCTTAATCGTAAATTGTAATTATAAAAATAGAGCAGGTTATTTCGGTGAAACCTGTTTGTCAGAGTTTACAGTGATGAATTTATGGGGTGATAGAAATCTTCGGTAACCGACGAAAGTCCAGCGTAGGGTATTTAAACGAATCTGGACAGTTAGAATGTAGGTACAAATCCCAAGATAGTTAAGGCGTCTTAAGCATCTTGTATGTATTCGTCCAATTCTGCACGAACGAGATGTAATTGGGTCTACCATCCCCGCACCTCCCTAACGCGCTCGCAAGCTAACCCGAACTTCGCAGCCGGGGAGAGATATACCAGCGTCGTCTACCAGGTGCACTCTCAAGTCCCTCGGATTAAAGTGCCGGAGCGCGAGTGCCGCAGAGTCACTCGTATAACTCGGTAGTTTAAGATTGACCGCGGAGTGACTCGATTACGACATACCTCGGAGCTTCGAAATTCGGTGGATTTTAGGATTTACTGCGCCCCGCCGGTAATCAGCTGCATCCCCCGTCCGAGCTTTTTCCGTTCTACGGATAATTAGGACAGCTCAGCAAAATCTAACCAAGTGAATCCCTCTTCATTTCAATCCCTCTGGAGTCATTTAGACAAAATTTTATTAGATAGAAACTTCATAGAGCGTTAAACGGTATGCATATGTATAAGCGTTAAACAATACATATAATCATAAATATATTTAAAATAATATTTTTTTCAAAAAGAGTACATGTCATTTAGAAGTATAAAATTTAATGAAATGTAAATATAAATCAATGCGACAAATATATCTGCAAAAAAGATTATAATATAATTGGAGCCCATTTATTATTAAATGTTAGCTCCGCTATATTTCTGCGTGATTATATTTCACGACAAATCAAGAATTTATATGAATATATGCGGGTACAAAATGTGAATATATAACGTCGCAGGATGAGCATTGCAGGATTTGTACATCCAATTTCCAGACGACAGGGCTTAATAACCAAGGAACTTCCTACGTATGCGTGTTAATTAAAGTACACACGCGTTACCCGAATTTCTCAAACTTTAACTACTCCTCCGTTGACCGAAAGTTTAAATAGCTCGCTGCACATTCGGCTGGTACGTGAAAACGGAGGATGTAGAAGGCATACTAAACCAACGGCGAAAGGCATGACCGTTTGCATTAGATTTGTAATACAAACATTCACATTCAATTTGTATTCGTGAATATGTTAATTAATATATCATTGTCTAAATGTTGAAAATAATTATACAGTATTCGTAGTTTCACAATTAATTGATTAAAATTATTTATTGAGATAGCGAACTGTCGTAGTTCCGCAATGAAGACTAAAGTACGTTCATTCGTTACGCAAGAGTGAATACAAGCTAACGAACGATATTTCGACGTTAAGGAGATGTTTCGACATTAAAGGGGAGATGAGAAAAAGTCGACTGTCCGCTTTGGCACAGCTCGGGAATTTCTGTTCAACTCGAGAGATGAAGCAATATAACGTCTCGTATGGAGGCTAACGGGAAGCGAGAGCTACTTCGATTATCCGGGAATTGGTCTTTCATCGTCGCTCTAATTCGACGGTTACGTGGCAGCTTTCCGGAAGACTCACGCGGTTACAACTTTGCAAACAGCCAACGATTGTAACGGTTACGACAACGGGGTATATCGGATGGAATCTGTCGACCTAGCTCGGCTGTTATAGTCAACCAAGCAACGCCACGTGAAGACGACTGAAGAATGGATGCTGCGTTGTGTAACTCGTCACGAGGAAGGAACAAAGACCACAATTTTAATTTAACCTTTAATTGTCGCAATCCCTAGCCACACAACGTTTTGTTTGGTGAGGGTATTTTCGCTCCTTCTGCTTAACTCAAAGTTAAGCAAAATAATGAAAGAAACAATTTAACAATCATTCTTGCGATCTGACAGTTACATAATTCACGAATTTCGTAAACAGCGAGCTTGTTCGACGAACCTATCGTCATTTATATTTTGTAATTTGTTCGCTAAAGTAATTTTCAAGAAATTATTTGAAAAAATATATAATAATAATTTTTCGAAAATTAATTATGTCTCGCTTTTAGTAATATAATTTTGAATTAGTAACGCTGTAAGATAAAATTTGTTTTCATTGATAAAAGCACAGTTTAGTGATAATTACAGTAATTAACTGGCAGATGTTTTATTCATGGGAAGATCTAAAAAGAACACGCAGCAAAACGAATAAACAAATTTTGCATAAACATTTCATACTCGTTATATTTATCGTTGTTTGTAACAGAACTTTGTTGTTATACACGATTACGACAGAAAAGAATCGTAAATAATTTAGCCACCTGCAAATCTGACCGTCCGGTTGACATGAATATTTAACGACTGTTGCAGGCACGTCGCGCAATGCGAAATCTTTCTCGTTCGTCGCGCCGTGCTATTGCACTTTGCGTTAGTTGACCCCCTTTTTATCCGCAACGCCCACAATTGCCAGAAATTGGAGACGACCCAAACGTTCCGAATGATAAGTGTACTAACTTTTCACCTTCTCGTAAAAATTATTTTTATTGGCTTATTCGACGAGGCAATCACGTAAATTAATAAGCTTTGCAATTCCACTAAAAGCGTACCCAATAATTTCAAGTTAAATGAAGAAAGCAGTTCAGTAACGTCGAGATTTGATAAAGAATTGTTGGAATAACGATTTAAATAAATTCTTTACGCGTGTGTAAAATCATCCTGAAAACGAGATATGCAATATCGTTACACGCAATCTGCCTCTCGTTACAACACTTTGCGAATTATGTCTACGAAGTGCTAGCTTGCATGTAATCGACGAATGAAGCAATCCTCTCGTGCTGTGTAATCATAAAGTTCGTAACTACCTTTTCGCACGGTCAACTGGAAACTAACCGCTCATGCGGTTGCCAAAAACCAAGCCACTATATCGTTAGCACGATCAGTTCAAAGAGAATCTCGTATACGTTTGGGGAAATCCATCATATCTCACTATCTTTTTATCGCTATTACGGTTTTCCGATTCTTTGAACCAGATAGCCTTATCTTTAACATATTTCTGATATTTAGAAATAATAAAAAAGGAAAAAAAAGAGGAAGAAAATATTATTCGAGATAAATTTATTAATTTAACGTTTATTGTAGTGTCTTACAATCACACATTTGCTTTTTAATAATAAAAAAAAAATCACAAATAAATAAATGGATCTCTCGAATATTGCGATATTTTTCATACACGATAAATATTTGTTACAATCGAGATATTAAAACCGTTATATTACTCTTTATTCAAATGCACGTATAAATTGTCAGAGACAAACGTAGGTATAATAAATCCGAGGCCAGCGAGACACGAATGTATATGCACGTTTGTTACTTTAATCGCCGGAGATGATAGTGCGGCACGGAATCGCGGTGGCCTGACAACGGTATAACGACGGTGCACAAATAAAAGCACGGTTTCTCGTTAGTTGCGATTGTAACTGCGCTACTGAATGGTCAGCGGCGGAGGAGTGTCCAGCTCTAGTATAAAACCGCGACACGTCCTTAATTTCTCGGTGCTTGTATTTTATTTTTTTTTCGCACGTAAAATCATTATCGATAAAAATGAATATTAAAGAACGGAAAAACTAGTAACGAGACGGATGAGACACTCATTCGAATATTGGAACTTTCGGAGTAAAGCTCCAGCAATGTAAATCTTCGGTCCACCACGTGGATCTTGCATTCAATTTTCGACAGTCTATATTCAACACAATAATTCATCCTTGCATCCTTCCGATTGATCGATTCAATTAAGACGCCCCCCCCCCCCTTCATGCTCTCACTAATAAACTTACGCTCTTATCAGAACGGGATTCTAGTCGTAAGACGCGGACCGGATTTAAGTTGCCCGCGTTATATAGAATGTTATCACTACGTGGCGGCTTGCCCGCGACTGAGAGAGCTTTCGGACCAACCCTGTCCGAGTTTCCCGGATCGGCCGCGGTAGCGCTGCGTAACAGAATCCACCCCCGTTTTCTCTCTCCCTCTCCCTCTCTATCTCTGTCCTCTGCCACCCCTTATTCATTTCTCTTTCTCACACTCTGGTGTCCCATCAGCTTCCGTTGGCCCCACGACAAAAACAATTGCCTCTCCGTCCCCTTCGTGCACCTCCTCGTCGTACTGTCCGATACGTATCTGCATTCCCTATGTATTAGGTAGTAAAGTGGCTCTACTCTCACCCTCCATCGAGGAAATCTGGGATTCTTGTCGTATTTAAATTAGCGTCTACGGCGACAGTGCTTAATGCCGAGTAAGGGAGGTGCGCCTGTTTCGCGTACGACGACACCCCGGAGCACTTTTTCAGCGCGAGGTCGGTAGTTTGGCGAGCGCGATAAAAGGGCAGAGTCATAAGGTAAATTGTAATTAAAAGTAAACATCACGGGCAAGCCAATTCGAATCATTTTATTGATATCGGACCATTTAAGAGATATTCGATGCGAAATAATTGTTTCAAATACATATTTTTTATCTTGCAATTAAAAATAATGTGTATGCTGTATAATATCATTAACATACATATTATTTTTAATAAAATCACTGACATATCGACATATTTTAATATTAATTTTATAATATCAGTATATATAGATATTATAAATAGGAAATCGTACAAAAAATTATTTAAATAAAATTTTTCATTAAAATATGCAATAATATTCACTTGTATAAAACTGCATATTAAAGGATGTTATATAATAATTTCTTTTAAAATCATTGGAAAAGTATGCTGCTATTGAGCAAGAGAAAAATGAGAAAGATATATGTATATATTAATATATTAGCAATTATTCTAGTTAAAACTTTATAAGACTTAATGGCCAATGATCGTGTGCTTTATTCTACTGCGATGTAATACTATACGGATGAATGGCCAACGTATTACGTTGAATGTATTTACTTCGTAAAGTATTCTTTGGCAGTGATATTCGTTGAGAAATTTAAACAGCGAATTTCATCGACGAATTTAAAATACGCGATATTACACAGCGAAAGATCCAATAGCAGCACAAGCAATCTCTCTTAGGGCAATCCTTTAGCAGAATATTTTTTTTCGAAATTGAATCGGTAACAAAAGATACATAATGCATCAGCGGGCAAATATCTCACGGCAGACAGCTGTGATTTATTTGTTTGATTTTGTTGAGAATGGTCACTGAGATATCACGAATGAAACGTCGCGTACTCTGACGAGGTCAATCGCGGGATATTTCGTGTCGAGCGATAATTTAATACGAGCGTCGTTTTCTTACAAATTGTCATCGTAAAAAGACGACGAGTGGTCGTGATTGCTTAAACCGATAATTGAACGCTTAAACTTTTACGTCGTATCGACTCAATGTCATCTTAGATCTAAGAACGTTTGCAATTTTCCCGAAGAAAGCGTTTCCGGCAGAAAAATCACACGAGCTTTATGCGTGCTTTAAACTGTACTCTTTAACGCGAGCGTATCAGGAAGTGAGCGCCCAGGTCTCTTCACAGGTATTGACTTTCTAACAAAAGCGCTCTTCCGATAAAGCGTCAACTACACGCCACCCCCGGACGCGACTCACCCTACCTGCCTCTGCCATGTTGTCCCCTCACCCTTCCTTCCGTCATCCTGCTAAGCCTGCCGCCCTATAGGTTAGGTATTTCGATACACTCACCAACGCGCGACGGCGCCAGCTTCTGGCGTAAAATAATTAATTTTCAACAGGCAACAAACCATTAAAGTGCTCGGACTGGCGTGCGCATGTAATTATCGGCATGCGTTAGAAACGTGATATTCTTTTGAAGTTGGCACACCTTTGCGCCCCCCGAATAAAAAACGAGTGCTAATTGAAGTCGAGAGTCATCAACTCGATGAGAAAGGTTCGATTTATCGCGCTCAGCCGATTCGATCGATGTCGATGGTTTGAACTTTTTACTTCCTCCAGGATGGAAACCGATTGTATTTTTCGTACAATAAATACCAAAGAGAAAATTATATGTTAAAATCACATAAAGAGAAATATACATATATCACATTTCGATAAATTATCTCATAAAAGAGCAAATAAATATTCATGATATTTTAACGGAAGTAAAATGATTGAATATCCGATAGAAAATAAAATGCATCAGATACGTTTTAGGATTGGTTCTAAAGTTGTATATTACGGCCACGTCCTGATTCCATTTTGATTGACGTTTTGCATTGTTAATGCTTCATGCGAATATTCAATCTTTCCTATAGGATAAACAGTTAGCAATCACATAGCAGTCGATTAGATTCTACGCTTGTAATTATAGATTAATCGTCGACGACGATTAATAATCTGTCGTTCGTGCTGATTCGACAATTCGATACACGTTTCCCTTCGAGAACGATTTTCTTCGAGGTAGTACGTTTCACTTAACTCTCTGGAGCTGACGCTAAAATCTGTAACAGTTATTAATGCTCGGTCTGGATCTAAGATCTACTTAATTTATATTAATTAAAAGACATTAATTAATTTCAAAGAACCAAAATTACATAACTAGTATAAGAATTGTAAATACATTTTAAGGATGTATCAGATGTATGATTTCTTTGTGAAAACATGTGACTAGAATTAGAAATTTATGCTTTTCGTATAAAAATAAACATTATACGTATACATATGAAATAGTGTTCAATAAAATCAATATTTATATTTATCAATACAATTTTGTAATTTGAATAAAAACTTTGTTATTTTATCTCAATTGTTTTTTAAAACATGTCTACTTCTTATTAAAATATAACTTTTGATCCAGATTCTGAATCACAGCAAAATTTCTTGTATTACTTTCAAATATAACATAAAAAAATCTGAAATTCTTTTATAACCTTTCATTTTGTTAAAAAGTATTAAAAGTATAATACACTCTTAATAAGAATAATCCAAATTTGTAGATGTATTATAACGTAAAGAAAATTGAATTGTTTAACAAACAGCTTTATTATGAATAAATGAATGAATCCAATAGACCTATCGTCAGCTCCGAAGGATTAAACATAAAATTATCAGTCCGTGTATTTAACAATTTTATGTAAAAACATTTATACGATTCATAATACCATATCATCTATGCTGTGTCCGAAAGCATATATTCTATGCACGATAAATGAGCTTATTACATTTTGCTGCCTTCATTATAAGTACACAATTGCGGCGCACGATATTTACATATTACTCTAAACAATGTGTTGCAACATAATGCATATATGTACAGAGTATTACTGTTTCTGACAAAATACTTGTTAAAATCATTACTAGCTTCGTCAGAAACAGTAATGTTACATGCATGCATTGCAAGCATCAACATTGGCGTTTCGGCTCGTATTGACATTTTACCTATACCTATACTTACCTATACGTTAATATATCAACTGTTCAAAAGTGTTCGTCCGAATTTGGGTTATTTTTAATTAAAGGATTGCTAATTAAAATATTTAATTAACTGTCGCTTTGTTATAAAATGTTATTATGCATATTACATTAGACATATGAAGACAATGTCATAAAATCGATAACTTGTTATAGAATTAAGTAATCTTTGACACATAATATGAATGGTATATACAGACAGATATAATATAGATAGACTGTCAGCACAGATTAAATTAATGGCTACACTGTAAAATTTATTACTGTTAAATTATATCCAATTTGAGTTATTTTTAATTATTTCTATAGGTCGCTACTCCTACTTAATATGTCCCCTTAACTTATATAACTAAATCAATGAAGTTAAACAGTTTAACTTAAGAAGAAAGAAATATATTAAATTTGACTCAAATTTAATTTATTATTTACTAAATGTATACGTTAATTTTATTAAGACGTTATTTTTACTAAGCAATTTAGCCACAGAAATGGATTAATTTACATTTTGACACATATAGAAATTAGATAAGAAAAAGATAACAAAATATTATTTATATAACTCAAGGGAGATACCATTACCTACTCCTTATATTTAACATTGTATATTTTATGTACACACAATATATTATATCCTTCATTGGATCTCCTCTTTTCCATTTGTGGATATGCAGCCAATTGAAAATAGATATGATTTACATATATACACGTATGTGTATGTACTAAACAAATATAAAAAAAAAAATATATATATATATGCACGAGATGGATTCGTGAAATCAATTCTAATTTTTTTTTAACAGATGCGATAACCAGCAAATGCCATTTAAGTGTTAATTGCATCGATTTTGCTCGCAGATAATTCGATTCGCGTATCTCTTTCATTATCCTCAACCTCGTATATATCGTATAATTCATTCCGCAGCAGACAATTCCCGATACGAGATCCTCTCAGCTTGATAAAGCGACGATATCACGCCCGTGTTTTCTATAGTAACAGATTAAATCTCCAGCGCGAGTAAAGATTTCTCTTAACTTCAATTATACAACTCCGAACCACATCGCTAATGCTTGTTTTTCGAGCTGTAATACATTGCGCGTGATAACTTTTAACCAATTTTATATCAATCTCTCACGTCAGAAACTGACTCTTCTTTCCAACGAGATATTTCACCAATATGCCGTTATAAACTCGTGGGTGTTGCTCGCAAGTAAACCTTGGATTATGTAAAGGATTGTACTGCAAACAGTATAATTTAATCTTTTTTCGATTTTCCCTGACCTACTTCGCTTCTCACGCAAGCCGTTCAATTATCCTTGTTTCTTTTTCTATTTATTTCGTACCTGTCTTACTGCAAATTGAAGCAGAACGAATAAGTTAATTCTCTTGTTTGCCATTCAAGTTTTACCGACCAAGAATAAAAAAAGCTTATTAATCTATCAGTAACATTGCTATAAAAAAGTCGTAGTTATGATGTGAGATTGTATAAAATAGAATATCTATTATATCTCAATTGTGTAATTGATCGAAACTAATGACAATTAGTGCTCAAAATTTCTTTTTTTAATGTATTAGTAATATAATTTTATCATTTCTTTATAAGTAAATCACACTTTTTTTGCTAAAAGTATTATCTTAAAATATGTTACATCTCATTTATTATTGCTAAGTTAAATATGAAAGATCAAGTCTAACTGGACCGCACTAATTACGTATATCGTTAAATTGTCATGTCTAAATTTCAAGCTATTCTAAAATATTAAAAGGAATTATATAGATACAGTTAAAAAGAGATTGTTCTCTTTTCATTAAATTCTCGATATCTTTTATCTTTTTTAATATCCTTTTTATCACCGTAGAAATAGCAAGTACTATAATAAATCAATGAAATGCGCGAATACAGTTTCTAAAGATTAAGCCCGAGCAAATTCTGTCTTGGACATCTTATATTTTATTTCTAATTCGCGATTCTTTTATTGTTAGAGAGAAGCGAATCAGTCGCTTCATAACCGACTTTCTTCATCGTTATCCTCTTGCTTTTTCTCGTTATATTCCCTTGCCTGTGCCCCCCTTTTCCTGCTATGCGTTCCAACCCCACAGAACCCTGTCGTTCTGCTTCTGCGGTACCGCATAATACTACCGCGAGAGATTATCTTAATGGCGTCACAACTTTCCGACGAGCATCATGTTATCGGACCTTTAATACTACGTTAAGTACCGCACATCTCGTAGAATCGTTGGGGCGCTAAGAACGATTCGCAAAAAACTGCGTTTCGTTGCTGACGTGAAACCTACGCTAAGATTATTTCACGTTATCTCGTCTCGTGGTTTATCCGAATGCACATTTTGTAATCTCCATTAGTTTCTTAATTCGAGAAATTCACTTTCTTCGAGTAATCATTAAATCGCGTTGTTTTTATGCTAAAGCGAGATTTGTACCAAAATATATCTGTATAAATTAAATAAAAGTATTTACGGCCGCCATGTAATATGATGAAATAAATAAATTGTTTGCAACCATTGATATTGCATTAAAGTAATCAATGATAATACAATCATTGATATTGCATTGAAGTATCATTGATATTACACACGTCACTTAATAAATAGCTGCAAAATTTATAATCACAATTTAATATTGTTAAAATTTGTGTCCCATTTTCTTACGCCGTCAGTTAATAAACAACAATTAAAAATAATCATATAGTGATATACACAACAAACCTAATTATTGAAAATAAGTAAATCAATTAATTAGATATTTCATATATTTATCGAAAGTCAAATAATTAAAATGCAGAGATATTTACATGAGTTTAAGAAGAATCTAATCTCGTAATTTGGATGCTTAAAAATGTAACTAAGAGTCTAAAAATTTAACGTATTAAATTTATAAGTTTGATATGTAAAATAGATGAAATGATGAAGTTTACAACATACAGCCTTAACCATAAATATAAAGCACTCCCCAAAAATTGATATACACGGTTCATATTTAACGAAAAATAAAAAAAACAGTTTTATTTAAAAAATAATACTTATTTTTAAAGCTATTTTAATATTCTGTTTTACTCCTCCTTTTATTAACATCAGTATTCTTTTGAAGGAATAAATCCATGGTGTTTCATACATATAGTAACGCTGTATAAGATACAGAGCTATAAAATTTTAGCATTCGTACATATCATAATTAGTATAACAACAGTCTTCGAAGTAAAGTCAATTAAAACGCGAAGGAGCGCGAATAAATATGAATGAATTTGCCTCAATACGTGCGAACAGCGCCGTCAGTATTGAATCAATAAGCAAGTCATTCATTCACGTTAGTTCGCACTTGCTTGGTCAGAGTACAGCTTTTTGTTTTATAATCTACAAAATATATTTTTTCCGACAACCGTGATGCATGTTGAGAAACAGGGCTGGTTGCGACTTAACAAAGGTCGCATACTATACGTACAATGCATTTATTAACGTTCGAGTAGCAGCAAGCGTGGTGTCATGCACGGAATTACGTGTCGGTTGTTATTTTCCTGTGAAGCAGAGCGCGCGATAGGCGGCATACGGAATCACTCGGTACAAGGCAATAATAAGACATGTCGTGACTGGAAAGTTGTAAACAGCACCGCTAGTATGATAACGGCGACGAGATTCCTGGGTGCAGTAAACGACACCCTCTCGCTAACTCGCTCTCTCTCTCGCCACGCGTGGTGCGAGCAACAAAGTCTCAAAGGCGAGGCCGCGAGATAAGGATCTCCAAGCGGGGGATGAAACGACCGATCGTGTTCCCGTAAGTCCCACGTCGGCAGTGTTTCTCGCAACGGTCTTACAACCGAGAGATCGCAGATAAACCGCATTTCTGTACTCGCGTTGGTCGAACGCGACAGACCCCCGCAAGTACGTAATTCGTGATTATCAAGACGGGAACGCAGGCGACATTCTATCCAATCAAAAATTCTCACTTTTTGCCAACTCTCGTGTCACGCGATAGTCTAATTACCCGTCTACTTGCCCGTCGCACCTGACGTTGGTACAATGGGTGAGAACGATCGCACGCCGGTTTTCACGACTCGTCGGCTAACGTAAGCAACTCACCCCCTTATTCTCGTCGACGACGAAAGCTCGCTTTAGCCGCGACTACACACCTCGGGGTTCTTCTTCACCTTCACCGCAGAACTACGGCCTTAAATCATAACTACGTACCGTCATTTAGAGTGGCGCAAGAAATGAAGACAAATGCTCGGGGGTGTTATGAAGGGGAAACGCGATAGCTGCGGACATGAAGATTCGTTGCGTGCGCTCCTTGATGCTTTTCAGGGCGCAGCATCCGAACGGGATGGGATATGAACGAGGCGAAAGCGAACTTTCAGAAAGAAGGAGAGTACAATCTCCTCTCTTTCTTTCTCTCCCCGACGCGGCGCGGCGTTGTTGATGAAAATTTGAACGATTCTACTCGGTCGCTCGTTTCACGTCACGCCGTTTCTCCGTATCTCCTTCATTTCTCTCCGGGGAGTTCTCCGAAAGCGTCTAGCCGAGGAACGCCAGTCGGAAGTTCGGTCGTTCCCCGATGAACATCGGTCGGTCGATTAATTTTAAAACGAGCGAGTCGACGGAGTCCGTCGTTCCGTTTTGCAGACGCGTAACACCGCCGTTAACTTTCGGGACTCCGGACTCGAACGACGTTATTATTACCGAGTTAAACCCTAAACGGCAAGACTGCCATCGACGTACGAAGTTTAATCGTCGATTTACCTTCCCTATATCCAGGAATCTCGCATTCCATGAACCTCGAGTATCAACGTGTTATACGATCGTAAAGTCTCGTTACACGCGGCTACTTATTTTTCTTTTCTTTCCCACGACAGAGTACATCTTATATATTATGTGTAACATGCAATTTTTGCAGACTGTCCCATAAGAGTTTTGTATCTTAGATGTTGAAAGATAAATTAAGAAAAATGGTAGTTACAGTTTCTAGTTATAAAATATAGAGTTTAAAAGACGAGTTAAATTTTTAATTGATGCAGATATAATAGTAACAAAGTTTCAAATGAAAATCAAATGGTTTTTGTAGTTTCGCTAATAAGTACAATTAATGTTTGCAACTACGGTGTTTTATAGAATTTGATAGTTTTTAGAAGTTGATTAATTAAAACTTTAAATAAAGAATAACTGATTCTATTCTCTTATAGATATAATAAGTGATCCTTTCTCGTGGAAAGAAGAACAATTTCAGAATTATCTGCACATACAAAATTATTTTAATTACACAAAAGTAACTGGATAAAATGAAAGTTTTTTATTGAAACAAAAGTAAGCATTCAAGATCGAATCTGGAGGAGATATGCGATTATCTTATAAATCGTTCACTCCTTCAAGTAAATAATTTTCAAGATCAGAAGATAAAAGATTATGATCTTGTTGTGCCGATAAGTCAATTCAAATGAAATGCCACTAGATGGCCCATTATCGGAACGAAAGAGATTCTCGGTACAGATAATAGATAAGCTACATCGAGTGCGCTTCAGCATGAAATTCAACGTGAAATACACCAGCGGCGCGACGAACGGAGAGCTCTACCATTTGCATGTGGGGACGCACGAAAGGGAGAGAACAATGGTGCTGCGTGAGTAATGTTTCAATTTTTTCCCCTAGGATCCTTTATATACACGACCACGAATATATATGCCGTGCCGGATCTAGGAATACAAAAGTCGTCGTATATATCCGAAGACAGTAGGCGCGGTCCCCCGATCCTCGCTCGATTATTCGCTAAGTAAATTTATTAATGCAGGGGCAAAGGCTTGTTCGACATTGTCTCGGTGGAAAGAGAATCGTCCTGTACATGATATCGAGTGAAATCGATTTTCTGCCGGTACGGTAACTGCCATCGGCCCGTCGTAATTTTACGAGCGCTTCCAAAATAGAGTCCTCGCGCGCGAAAGCAATTATTTTCCCGGAAAATGTCTTCTTACTCATCACCGAGAGTGTAAGAAAAGCACCGTTTAACGTCGGCACGTTTGCTCTCAACTTCATAAATAATTTAAAAGGCATATAAATATTCACAACAAGCGCCCGCGTTTAACGCGTGTCAGCATCTCTCGACCTTCGGTAAAAGAATCCTTTCCGTTGAAGAAACAATTTTCCGCAAGTGGCACTTACAACAGCCTTTTTTCTGTCGCGGCTTCGATTACAGTAATTTTCACACCGGCATAGCAGCGCGGCGATACGGCGGCGTGTTCCAAGAGTGGTGCGTGATTAGCTGTTCGCGCGCGGCAGCCGCACGCGGGAGAGGGATTTGATCGACACTTCTTGTTTTCGGCGTGTGATCGTTAAAACGCGAGCGTGCACGCGACGCATAAATTGTGATTCGTAATCGCGTTTATCGGATTATCGAGCGTAACGCAACGCATTAGCTTACTCCAAACGGGTGCTCTGCTCCACAAATCTCACTCATAAATATTAGTTAAAGCTGTTCGAAGGTTACAATTAATCCTCCGTGGCTTTCTGAAAGCGGAAAAAAATGAGGGAAATCGATTAAAGCTGAATCAACTACGATCCGCGTCAGCTGTTACACTCTTCGAACGTCACAGAAATATATCGTTTACTATTTATAACAACGGGAATAACATTTACGTAAATTGGATAATACGTACTGTGAGGCTTCCACAAGTACTTTTTTCCGTGGAAGTTACGCGGATTCTCATCGTGTTTTGATACATCATTAATTGTCAACGTTTCGTGAACATTGCAGTTTACTTTATCCGAACGAAAAGTAACCTGCTACTGAGTCGCTTCTTTCTAGGAGATTTCTCTTTTATACGCTATTCAGATGTAGGAGGAAAGGAAAAGAGGATCGCTGAAATTGTGATAAAAGCGATTACTTCCGGTCGATCAAATTTAAGAAACGAGGTTTTCCATACGTCACTTACGTTATAGTCAATGGTTTTGTTTAAGTTATCAGAATTCTGTATCTCTAGTGCCTCTCTGTATTTTCTTGGGAAATATGAAGTAGTGGCTATTGAAGACGTTTAGTCAAATAATAATTCGTGTTCTGTCTTAATGTTATATTCAGATAATGCTTATTGTATGTGTCATGTTTTAATCTGACATCACGTTGATGTCCTTTCGTAAGTAGATTACGTTTTCCCAATGTACACTTTCCCGCAAGAGCAATCCGTAAACTGCGTAACTTCCGTTACATAGACTAAGGCCCGATTGCACCAACGTTACTTTGACTTTAAGCAAGATTTAAAACTCTACCTGTCTCGTTTTAAAGCTCTCGAAAAAGAAACATAGATAGAAAAAGTTTCTAGCCTCGCTTAAAATCAAAATAACGTTGGTACAACTGTATACATAGCACGAATACAAATCTTTTGCGTTCGAATGATATGCGATCAAATTTTTCGCATCGAATTAGACTCGATGTTTCATTTTCTTGTAAATATACCTATTATGCGTTGATACATAATTCTTTGAGCAACTCGTAATAATGATAGCTAACAGCTTGGAACAAAATTAGTTTTTTGCTATAGGTGAGTGTGAATAGTTATTTCCGATGTATTTTTACTTACTGAACAAATCCGTCAACAAAAGTTGACTATTACGTCATAATTTTGAGAAAAATATCATCAAAAAAACAAAAAACGACATCTTTGAGGGTTTTCAAGACGTTGTAGATCAGCAGAGCTAGTTTTTTCCCTTAATTTTATTAATGCCATATCAAAGTTCAATATTTAGCTTTAAAATGCATCTTGGTTCATTTTAGTACGACTTTTTATCTCCGAGACATAGTAATTTGAAAAAAATAGATCATTCTTTTCTTAAGTAACAGTATCCAATAAAATTTAACTTATCTTTCATCATAAATGTGAATAATCATTTCCGATGTATTTTTATCTACTGAACACGAATTCGATAAAAATTGGCCGTCATATAAAATTTTTGAGGAAAATAACGTCGAAGAGGTTAAAAACGTGATCTCTTTTGACACTATTTTTCTCAAAATTTTGACGTAACAGTCAACTTTAGCCAACGGATTCGTGTTCAGCATGTCGGAAATGACTTCACATTTGCGTTGCAAAATGGAATCCCTTAGCGCAATCAAAACGTTTCAAGCTTTAGATAACAGATGAGATTTCGAGTTGCTCGTTACATTTGCTGATAAAATCTAAATAAAATTTGGAAAAGATTATATTATAAATATAAAATATCAATGTATGCTCATTTGATCGCATTTTTAAAAACGTACCAATAGATGGCCCACTCTGTAAAAACGTACCAATAGATGGCCCACCCTGTAAAATTTGGAAAAGAGTTATATTATAAATAATTCGCTCATCAGTTTGCACGTATCTATTGCAACATCACTGTCCTATTGCTGCTAATTCCAGTTCGCCTCTGAAATTCCAGAAAGACGATTCATCTACACCGACGCACCACTCACTCAATAAATTGTGAATTGCGTAAAACGTGGTCGATTACGATCGTGTGCGCAAATTTACACGATACGCAATTTAACATTACATTCCCAACGCGTATTTACCTTCGCGTATTCGCGTACATGTCATGTTCATTTTCGACACGTGAATACGATAAAAAAAATGCGAGGAACACGTCGGTAATCCCTGAACTGTGAAAAAAATCGTCGGCAATATTTCAATTTCGATAGACTCAATGTACGTAATAACCGCGTAATAATTCTTTCGGTGATTATCCTGCTCGTCGATTGACGAGTGATTACCAAATACTATCGTATCATTGAGAGAAAGAGGGAGGGAAGGAGAGAGAGAGAGAGAGAGAGAGAGAGAGAGAGAGAGAGGGAAAACGCATTATCAACGTTCGATATTTGTTCAACAATGCCCGCGATTACTCAACGCCAAGAAAAAAACGGGAAAAAGCACAGTACATATCCAATGTTAATCCGACGCAATCGTATGCAACAATGAACATGTTTTTCTGAGACGAGTGACCCCGCTAAATATTCTTGTACTATTAAGAAAAAAGAAACACATTACGAACATTCGATATTTCGTTCAATAATATTGGTTCTCGCTCTCAGCGACTAAGAAAAGAACGGAAAATCAACATACGTTCTCGATGTTAACTCTTCAGAGCTAATGGCGGGTCTATTAGATCTATTCAATTATAAATCTCTTTGTCAAAAATATCAAACAATTCAATTATCTTTATATTATATCTGCAAATTTGAATTATTCTTATTAAAATATGTTTAGTATTAATTCTTTTTTTAATACAAGTTATATCATTTTGGTTCCTCGAAATTAATTATTTTGAAAAACCAAAATGATATAATTCGCATGAAAAAAGAATTAATACTAAAAGTATGTTTTAATAAGAATAAGCCAAAAGTACCACAAGTGATTATTATTGACTGTTTGTATTTTTTAGATTAATATTATTTCTTATGTGTAAAAAATATAATTCTGATATTTTTCGATTTTTCGATAATTATGTCCTTTACAATGGAAAAATGTCTGGTTACATTAATTGAAATTCTGATTGAAAATTGGTAAATCAAAATTTTCTCTAGTAGAATTTGTTATAATTTCTAGTTGAGGTAACCAGAATTCAAATTGATGTGATTATAATTTTCTGTTTTCATACATTTTCAACCAGAAATTTTTCTCAATGTATAATTGCTGATGAAATATTTTATTCCTTCTTTTAATTTTATAATAATTTATTCGCTTTGTCCCGTTTTAATAAGTAAGAAACTTTGTATTTATAATGTTAAATGAATTTTACAGATCTAACATCAGTAACGGTGTTACGATTTTGACGTCAGTTCCGAAAAGTTAATCATGATAATACGCAATGAACGTATTTTTCTCTATATTATTAAATATTATTAAACAAATTAAATACTTTTGTATCACTGAAGAGAGAAGAAATGTGCGTTACAAATACTTAATATTTTATTCGACAATACCGTTCCTTGGCGACTGAGGAAAGAATAGAGAAGTGCCGTGCGTTCGTTCGTTCCCGAGACAGTAATAAACAAACATATCCTTTCTGCCAACGAAACGTGCCTATCGAGAAACGGGTCATCGAAAAACCAATATGGGGCAGTTTGCAGAGTGATTCCCAGAATTCCTGGCAATTGGAGTGGGGCGCAAGATATCCCGTACACGCAGTGTCTGTCGTGCCATTATTAGGACTGCGTTTGGGGAACGTGTTATCAGTACTATTATGTCATTCTATCTTAATCGTTCATTAGACGTAAAACAAGAATAGAATGACGCAATAGCGCTAACAGCGCGATCCCCGCGCAGCCTAGGACAAGTAGGTCGTGCGCGTAGCTTCATTATGTATCCTGATTCCATGGGAATGAATTACGTATATGTGTAGTCCCAGTAGCGAATTGACATTAAAAGACAATACGATGACGTCTAATAGACTAAAATAGATGTCGTTATATACTGATTCTGATATTAACAGTACTGAAAGATATACATATAATACATGCGATGATGAAAGATATACATATAATACATGTGATGCTATAGAATTCTAATGCTGCCAATGAATATTGAAACGCAACTTGTGTCGTCACTTTGTTACTCGAGTTTGCGCTTTTCGATCGACGAAATATTATATGGACCGTCTCGACAATGGGAATAATATATTATAGTAAGCTGATATATGTGTCGATGATAATAAGAAATTGACCAATTGTAGTCGATTATTCTCCTTATATTCGACTGTGATTGGTCGATTATTTACAACTTACTATATTCTATTACTCCCATTGTAGGATGACCTTTTAAACCTATGACAAAAACATAAGGCAGTAAGATGTACGCGATAAGTCAATCTGCCAATCACAGTAACTTATTGCTTTAAGTTCTCTATTGTGATTGGCCAATTCGTCTACGTTTTAGTGCCTTATATTTTTCTGTGTGTTTCTGACTTTATATGTCGCATCACAGAACATTGACAATGAGAAGTTTGCTGATTATGAATGTGTAAATTAGACGGGCTTGTGAGTGACTTGCATCCCTGGCGAACGACGCGCGAATTTCTCCAGAGATTGTCTCACATTTCCTCATCACGCTCTGTCATCAGGCGACGTTTACTATCGCGAATACGCAGGAGATAAGTTTACCTTAACGAATAATATCTTATCACTATAACAGATTGGGTCTTTTCTCCAGTTACGTTATAATTTGCTCAATCTAGGGCAGGTAATTAGACACGATCACAATTGACGTACGTTTCGTCCTGAATTTGTCAACGGCAAAAGGCCTCGAACTTTCTCGCGAGCGAAGCTGTGGTGGAATTAGACAATGGTCAGTATTCAGTTCTTATTTTAAGATCAACTTAAGTAATGCCTTAAGATGCTAACACGGCTTCGTGATTGGCTTATGACATCTTAAGACGGTCTTAAATGTAATAGGAATCGACTATGAATATCAGCCAACGTGTTGTAATTCCGAAAAATACAACGCGCAGTAGCAAAATAATGGCGTCCGCGCATTTCGGTCTTAAATGCAACTGATATGAATATAACCGCAATGAACAATTTAAAAAAAGTATTTAAAAAAGTACTAAAGATATAATTAGCATTTAGGGTCCAACACTTTGTCTAATTCTACCATGAGTAAAGCTATACGCATCCGCGCTTTTCTGCCAAACGTTTCAGTTTTTATTGGTTTTTTGATCACACGTGAACTCCTTCATGAGTAAAATTATGTCAAATAGCCGCGCCCCTGCCGCGCCGTCGCGAATAGATGAAGAGCGTCGGACAAAAGAGAGAGAGAGAGAGCTGTAAGATTTAGAAGAACAATAAATAACCGGTAATGTAAAATCCTATCATGTTAAGAGATAATAAATCGACACGTAAATAATAAGAGGGATTATCGAAAAGTTAGAGAGTAGGGAAAAGTTAGTCTCTGAAAGAAGATACTGAGAGTCGCGAGACAGATAAGATTTGTTTGCGTCGCATGCTCTTATATGCTCCTACATGCTTCTACTATAGCTCTTACTCCAATCGAATTTGCTATAAGTAAGAGAAGCGTCAGTTACAATCCAAATTAGATGTTGAAATATTACATCTGTATTTTTAAATAAATTTATCTCAGATATATGTTTGCGCGCTAATTACTCTCTAAATCTGAATCAGTGGATAATCACTGATATCAGTGCCAAGTATGCCATTGATAATCAGTGAATTAAATATGAGATTCTTAACCTAAATAATCTTTATTGTATATATATATGATCTAATAACCTTGTTTTAGTGCTTAAATTCAATGAATACATTGGAAGATTGAAATTATCGTGCAAATGTCAGTATTTTAGTTATATAATGTTCAAATATTCTTCCTTTTTTTTAAAACTTCACTGATTATTAGTGCAGCTAAGTATGCCACTGGGGACACTGGGTAATTAGTGACTATCCATTGATTCAGATTTAGAGAGTACTTTTTAACATACTAAGAGCATAAAATCGACGATCTAATTTAACTTGGGGGATTATAATTATTTTAGTTTGTTACAAATCCGAAAATAATCGACACATAGCCATATGTACATCTGAGATACATTTATTTAAAAATACACATAAATGTATTATTCCAACATTTATCTTTGATCATATATTGGCACTTCTCTTACTCAGTTGATGTAATTCTTTTATTTTCTATTCATTATACTTTATGCAAAAGTCTGTGCCTTTAATTTTGCGAGTGACGACGCTCGAGTCTAATTAGTACGCGAATCACAGTTGACGGAGACTTCGTCGAGAACTTGTAGCTTCGAGACAGTTGACGTTGGTGATTGTAAAGCCTTTGTATAATGTATGTACGTCTAGCATTTGCTAATCATCGAACGAGGCAATTGTCTCGCGAATTTCGGCGATTGAAATGATTATTGTCGCCAGATTATTACGCCAGAGGTAAGCTCGCGAACGACGATCAATATTCAATCAATGCAAGGATTGCGGGTAGAGACGACGAGTCTCATTATGTATCTCGACATCGGTTTCTTGATGCCTCTGCGTTAATCGTCGCATGATGGCTCATTAACGATCAGCATATTTGTTATTATGCATACGTTGATTTCAGGATCAGGTTCAACCGATTCAAGTAGGTTAAATGGCATCAAACCCCTCCTCATTAGGGACCAAATTGGCCAATAGCAAAGTTAATTTAAATGGAATATAAAGTTAATTAAATATGAAATACAAATGCACGAGATAAACTCGACTAGAAACTTCCAAAAATTAAAAATGGTATAATATTCATACACACACAGACCGAAGCAACAACACGTTCGTCCCGGCCGACCGCCCCCCCCCCATCCACCACCCACACAGAGAGAAAAAATTTGCTATGAACGTTAATCCTATGCCAAATTCTATTTGCAAATATAAGGATTGTAAAATTATTTGCAGGTGTAACAAATACTTGTTTTTCTTACTCGCTACAAAAATCATTTGCAACAAATGCAAAATATTTGTAAAATATACAAATTTGTTTGACATAAACAGTAAACAAATTTGACAATTACATTCTGCGAACATTTTGCGTTCATAGCAAAATTATTTTTCTTCTGTATATATAGTATAAATAAACACATCATTGTCTTCTTCTCTCTATAATAGAAAAGGCAATACTAGCGAATGGTGCGATTATACAAAAGGAAAAATGAACTTACGTTTTCTCTGTCTTTTGGTGTACGCGTTGTTTACTTGCTTGTTTATCAGCAAATTCAATTGTCAGCAAAACAAGATACATGTTACGTCATATAATGTTGTATAATAGCTAATATTAATTAAATATACACAATATTATATTGATTTGGAAATACCACAAAACTCTGTACAGTGTGCAACCAAGTGCAGACAATGAGTACGATAATATATCATTAAATTAATAATAATATATACATGTATAAAAATCGTATGTGTATGTATGTTTGTATGTGTAAGACAGAGAAAGAATGTTAGTACGTTCCTTCTTCTGTTATAATCCTATCATTCGCTAACTACAACGAGAAATTGAAAATTCTGTCTATTCTCTGTCTATAAACCCACTATACGAAACTTCGAGAGTGTCAAGAGAGAAATTATTTAACCGAGAGTAATTGCATCATGTTTCAACGCCGAGTGCTGCGATAGTGAAATAATATGAATGTCTAGATGCTGAATATCTAGATAACCGAGTATAAATGCCATTGGGTCAATGTTGAATAAAAGCGGACAGTTATTGTGGTTGACGGAAGTGTCGCGAATACCGTGAATCAATATTCGCTCGAAAAGAAATAGTAGAGGAAAACGGAGAACAGTACGTGTATGTATATGTGTGGATTATCTGACAAGCAGGAAACAGCGGAACGACGAGACATCTTACATTAGGTGCCATAGTTGTACATTTTGTACTGTAAAGTAATCCGTTAATAGCGCTAATTCCCTTGTTCATCGTATCTAAAAGTTGAACCCAAAAGTTATGTACTAGACATGCACAGTGTAAATGGTCACGTGATGTGATATGGCCGAAGCACTGCTATTGGCTAGAAGCTTTATAACAGAGTCTGGTCACGAACAATTTTGTCAAAATCCTACGAGAGAAGAAAAGTATATATTTTTTCCCTGTATGCTATCTCACTCTAACTTATACTGTGTCTCACTCTATAATCTTAATTAAAGTTATATAGTATAAGTTAACCTTTCAGCGGGCGCGCACGTGTTCCATACACGCGCGCCGATTTTATGAAGGGGATACAGGTAAAATTTATTTTCTGGATCTCGGTTTTTGATTTGAGGATATCAAAACCACAAAGCGATATACTTTAGAACTTGTAAAAAAATTTTTTCTATCCTTAAAATTAAAAACGTTTTATAATCCAGTTAAATACAACTTTTGAAAGATCTGTAGGAGGTCCCGGGAAAATTCCAATTGGATCTTGTTTTAGGTAAACAGATATACAATTTGAGGGTGGAATGATCCATTTGAATGTTTGGAACCTTGCTAAAATCAACTTGGAACTTGAAATTTGGTAATTTTTTCATATTTTAATCGGGCTGTATTTCTTAAGGCGTATATCGTAGGTTTAAATTATTGCATCGTGTTCAGCGACCAAAAAAACACAGTACCACATTTAAAATCTGGATTAAGCTATTTTTACATCAAATCGAATATGTATTAAGAAAAATCAGAACTTTATGATTTAAAAATCGTCCACTAGCAAACCTCTAAATCTTAATATTTTTTGATAAAAATTTAGGGGTGTTTTTTTGGTATGAAATGGAAGCTTTTGAGCTGAGAGGTCCATAAAAAGAATTTTTTTTTCTTGTAAGTCTAATATCCACGGTCCCAAAATAATCGTCAAATATTTCATGGGCAAGTAAAGCGAACTAAATAAACTAAGTCGAAAAGTCCTCTACCATTTTCGCAATACTTAACAAGATATTAATTACTATAAAAAATTGTCGAAAATTGGTTTTCATTAATTTTTTATTTAAATACTATTAACTTTACAGAAAAACAGTAAAAGACGAAAATTGTTTATTTTCTTCTCATTGAACTCTAAGAATTTTTTCAGAATTTTTTAATACCATATTTTCTCATGTTGGTAAAATAAGGAAACGCAGTACTAAAAAGTTGATTAAAACCTACCCATGAAATATTTGGCGATTATTTTGGGACACCCTGTGTATATATATGACGAGGATTATTTTTAAAATACACATTAAGACATACAAAATATTTCCTACGCAATTTTTCACGATCTCTTTACGTTACTTTATTTATATAATAATACTTTATATTGAAATATCGATTCTCGCTCTCTTTCTCTCTCTCTCTCTCTCTCTCTCTCTCTCTCTCTCTATCTATCTATCTATATATCTATCTATCTATATCTATTTATCTATCTCTCCAGTTACAAAAGAATGCTATGATCTTTTTTTCCATGAAACGTGAATTTATGAAATGCAAATTAGAGAAAAAAGTTATTAGTATATATCGTTGACATAAGCATGATATTAATTATAATACTTACAGTGAACATTAATTGACCGCCAACATTGGCTATATTTTATACAATCCGTTTACAAGTAAACGGAATAAATATTATTAATAGACACTCTAACATGTCATTTTTATAATTTATTTGATAACAATAGATTTTGAATGGTGGAACACTGTAATTAAAGAAAAGTGAAATTTTTCACACATAGTTGCGTATAGTCAGAAGTTAATACATATGCGTCCACATAGTTTTACAAACAAAATTTCTTAAAGTCAAAAAAATTATATTTAAAGAGGAATTATAATTAATGATTTTAAAATTATCATATATATTTAATTCGTTTATTTATTCCTACAAGATTCTTATAAGATAATTTAAGATTCTTATAAGATAAATTAAATATATAAGATAATTAAAAAATGTATTATAAAAATTAAATAACATTATTGCATTAATTAAGCAATATCTCGTTCAACGATATTCAACAATCATCTCTTAAGAAGTTAAATTTCATCAAAGTTTCTTTTTGTTTTCACCTCGATATCTTTTTGTTAATGAATACGGTTAGGAAATGGTAAAAAGGTTTTAATCCATTTACTTTAAAGACACGAATTCAAGATGGCGTAAAGATTTATTCATTGAGATCAAGTAAAGCTCGCACGTACATTTTATGGTTAATTAAGGACGCGGTCGCGGAACTTTGCACACATTTTCAAAATTAATTCGCGCCGAAGGTTAAAAAAGAGACACGCGAATAGTTTAGATTCCGTGAAGGGTCAACCGGTAATCGTCGAGCATCAACTATAAAGAGTCGCGCGCTGCGATTTAAAGAACGGAGTTTGTGCACAACGACGTGATACGCGAAATCAACGAGCACGCTCTCTCGGACTCGGGGATCGTTTCATTATTCAACGGACCTCGCATGCAGTAACACGCGTTCTTCCTGGAATTCACGTGCGAGCAAAGCAGGCTCCGTGTATGTACGTGCTTGATTTTTTTCCTCCCCTCGTAGCTTCATTATGTATAGGGTGGCGGTCAAACTGCTCTCTCGCGACTCTCGTTACCTTCCACACAGATTGCTTCTCGATTAGAAATTCTCTCCGATCTAGTCATGTCTTTTAAGTTTTTTACTGGTATACCTATAAAGTTTTTCATACATAATAAGTAATGCAAAAGCTTTTAATATTGCATTTAATTCCATACCGGGAGGCAATAGATTCCGCTATGTCTACTCTTCTCTCTATCTTCATAATAAAATTTGTCAGCGATTTGAAAAATTCCAAGCGTAACAATTTTCGATATAAAAATTTCACGAATTCGAGTATTTGGTATTATCAATAGATCGTCATTTTTATCGTTCCATGGTATGGCTGCTATTTCCAAACGGCAAGCGAAGCAAAATTTATTGTAAAGCGATGCTCTTGAACGCGGTACTGTATTATGAACGATGTTGCCCCGTGGTCCGGCAGCGATCTTTTCATCATCGTGTCCCGACCACCATTACTTTACATATTTTTTCCCTCACGTCGATGCTTCTCATTTAACAATATCACTGGTCACTGTCGTGAATATAACTCCATTACATAAGCGAATAGCCGATAGGTTATATCACCTGAACCAATGCAGCAAGCAAACTTCAAAGGATCGAACAGCCAGTGGTTAAAAAGCTAAAGCCATCGCAAGAAGAAAAAGAAATTATAATATCAGTATACATATACGTACACCGTTAAAAATGTCATAAAATTTAATATACTTTTAAGTTACACGATTTGAACGTAATTACATTAAATTTAATGTATTTATAACTGAAAAGTATATTTGTGTGCATGAAATTTAATGTATTTTCCATGAAAATTTATGAAATTTAATATACTTTTTATAAAATTTTATGAAAATAAATATCATAAATTTAATGTACACGTTCATTACGTTTAAGTAACTACTGTAACTTAATTTTCAGTTAAATCATTCATTACTTTTAATTTCGTTCACAACCACGAGCTTCATTTACATGTAAAAGAAGCTCGTGGTTACATTTCTAACAGTGTATATTCGATAGCACGATTATTAAACTAATGAATAAATAGTTATCTAATATCCATTCTTACTAATGTAAATTAACTTTAATCTCGATTCAACTTATTCTTCACCTTTTTCTAATTCTTAGAACTAGAAAAAGATAAAGAGTTATAATTAAACTCACATTAAAAAATTAAATTATATATTGGTAGAAAGAGGTATTACTGCGATAATCAATATACCGTACACTCTATTTGAACTATATATACATATGTGATACTTTATATTTTGGAAAAGTATTAACAGTATTGGCTATATTGGCAATAACAGATAAAATGAGTGGGAAAATCAGAAATAGAATTCTGCGCGAATAGTAAAGTTTTAATGTTAACTTATTTAATATTAGAGAACTACCGCGCCACGATTAACTTATACTTATTTATACCATTTAAATATGCTATATATATATATGTGTGTGTGTGTGTGTATAAAGTTAATATTGAACATCTTTAAAAAAAGAAATGAACAGGAAGAGTGAATTTGAATCAATTTAATCTTTTACATAATGCAACAAAAATTATGGAAAATTTCAGAAAATGGATCATTAGAAATTTGAAAAAAAGAATCACACACACACACACACACACACACAGACACATATAAACCAACCAAATTGACCACTTTGATAGGTTTACTGTTAAAAATATCAAACAACGCACAGAAATAATTTTCCATTTTAATAAGAATTATTTTGTTATTGTAATATTTAATTCATCACGAGAATGAGTTAGACTACAAATTCTGACGGATAAATCAGGATTAGCGAATTATTTCTTAAATAATGTTTACGGTATAATTTGCGCTTTCAAGATAAGCAGATGCGACGGCAGGATTAGTTAGAAATTAACCTGCGTCAGCAGGTTTGCGATTTACGTGAAATGCGCTCTTTGCATGCGTGTTTTGTTTGCTTTGAAGAACGAACTTGGTAGTTGACTGTACGTGAAGTGACGGAGAAGTTTTTAAGTCGCGTGAGATTTCGCGCAAACCCTCCTCGTCGGAGTCGAATTACGTTTCCTCGCGACGGATCGGAGAAGTGCATTAGTTCGACGAGCCTGTCTCGGTTTATCGGTTATCGACTTACGCTCATCGTGGATCGATACGCGAAGTTGTAAATTATCAGTATAGAATCGCATATATCTTCTATTCTGCCAAAAAAAGTTCGTTATTTCTTTCTATGAAATAAAAAAGACTTAAGAAAACTGAAACTAAAGCATATATATATATATACATATATTTAGCCAAGTTATAATATGTGAAAAAGTTAATTAATAATGTATAGAACAATTATTAAAAAGAAAGCGTAATATTTTAATTACAATTTTGTCGAACAACTAAAATAATACCTGAATAATTTTTTTAAAAGCTCTAGATAATCTGAGATTCTTACGCCGATTTTATGATTATTTCAATTTTTCGGGCATTAAACGGACCACCATCACCGCAGCAGCGGAATATTTCGAAAAGTTTCCTGACTGCGTAAACGAAAGGGAAGTTATTAATCTCCAGGGCAGGACGGTGCGGAAACGATGTCTCTTAGTTTGCGCCACGTTAATGTGCATGGCTGGAAAAAGAGAGATCAGGGAGAAATGAAGCTGGGCATAGGAAATTCATACATTTCGTGCGCTTGTATCCGACCACTTTTCCGCTGTTCTTCTTCTTTCCTTTTTCAACGGCATGTCCCTGTTTCTATCGTCTTTGTCGATTTTCTCGTTTCCTTTCTGTCGGTACTCTCTTTTCTCGCTTCATTCTCTTGTCGAATCGATAAAGGCTTCGGTTTACAGAAATACTTTTACCTCCTCACAATTGCATGCCCCGACGTAATATTACAAAGAAATCTCTCCTTTCTGAGAAAGGAATCGCACATTTCTCTTAGAATCTGTCATTAAAGACGACGTAACGTAAACTCAAATTAGTAAAAAAAACGTATTAAATCGTTTTTATGCAAACTAAACAAAAATGGCATCATTTACATTGTTATGATTATCGTCTGACGTAGAGATTTTTAAAAATATTGATTTCTTTTAAAATGGCGATGGTTGAAAAAAAGTTGCAATTTTTTCGAAAAAAAAAAAATCGTTTTTAATTGTCGATTAAAAAAAACTACAAAATATTTTGCAAAAATCCTACGTCAGACAATAGAGAATGTTGCTAAGAATATTCAGTTAAAATTTTAAGTCAATCGGATGAAAACTTTTTGAGTTATCGTGTACACCGTTTCAGAAAATGCAGTTTTGAGAAAATTTAAAGTTTAAAGTTTGAAATATTACACAGCTGTGTCACAGCAAGAATTTCCGTCTTACCATTAACCTGCTCCATAAAGTTGACCTTCTGCCAACTCATCTATAGATGGCATCCAGAACTTATATTTTGATAGGTACATAGTTTTGTAAACCTGCAAAGCCTGGGCCAAAAGAGGCGGAGTCGCTCCGGCCTGCCGCAGCTCACCGGGTGGTGCGAGACGCTTCAGGAAAATCACTTTCTCGATTATTTTGACTTTGAATTTCGCTTCCGAATATTTTTTCTCGTATTCTTAAGGGTTCAAACTAATGATTAAAGCAATAAAAAAAAATTTCGATTTTTTGAAACCTTAGGGATGAAGTCCCCCCTTAAATCTATACTGCATCTATATAAATATATGAATATGACTTTCTTTTTCAGTGTTTAGAAATATTCCCTCTTTCGAATGTGACCATTAATTTTCAATTTTGAGAGATTCAGCAAAAAATTAAAAAAATTCTCAAAGCTTAGGAGGTTGCAATTGGTTATTTTCGAAAGCGTGAGAACTTCAAACGTAATTATTGACGATTAGTTGTATGCGTATATCTAATAATTGAACGAATATTATTTCGTCTATACGAAACATATTCATCGGTTTATGTCTACAGCCAAGATTACTTCGGCTATTGTCATCACACGAGTGGCATTGATTTTATAATTAATTAGTCGCTATGTCCTGTGAACGCGAGCGATCACGTGGGGTAAGGTTTGACTAATCGTCCAATCAATTAATATAATGACATCAGTCGATACAAAGTCCCCTCTCCCTCTCTCCCGCGGGTGAGATATATTCGTTCGCGTGTACATTAGCGATTTGCGTTTAACTAGTTTCAAAGCACGTGCAAGATAGTGTACACAGCTATGATTAAGCGCGCAGCGTATACAAAGGCCGTCGTATATGGTTGATAAAGGACTAATGCTTCTATAAAGTACATGATAGACATCCGGCGAATGATAACAAAATTAATAACAGTTTTTCAACGCTCGTTATGTTGAAGGGTTTTCGTTGATACAGCAACATAAATTACTGGAGACGCAAGAAAAGCGTGTTTTATCCTATGCAAATTTGCTCTCCCGGCTGCATTAATTGCACCGTGAAAGAAACATCGAGATGTCTCTAACTAGATTGGACCGGTTTTTATAATAACGCGTTTTATTTTATTATTCGTACACACCGCGCCTCGCCGCAGCGTCGTCGTGGAAGTTTTTAAACGTGAATTAACAGTCTGCTGGCACACCGGCGTGTCACGTGAATAAGAATAACAAAAATCTAGATCTGCTCTCGTTCTCTCTTGCTCCTTTCTTTACGCGAGGCAGGCAGGCAAGCGGGATGAAAAACTTGGCGCCGGCTTTGACCATTAAGTCCTTTCCAGCACCGAAGAAGAATACTTTGGTATACCTGTGACCCACTCTTCGCCAAGTCGTTGGAAAGTTTCCCGGCAAGCGGGACTCCATATAATTCACCGATTCTACTCGTTCAAAAGTGTTTTCGGGACGCGATCGTTATCACATAATCAAAGAGCTCATTCTCCCCTCGTGTAGAGCCGCGATTTAATAATTGCGCTGTATCGCATTCAACACATAAACGCTCTTTGAAGTCGGAAAGTCGCGACGTAATCGCCTCGTATGTTACGCGTACACATGGTGGAACAAACGAGTAAACATGTGGGCGCCTTTGACGTCCATTTCCATCAGAAGTTTCCTCACCGCGTCGCGGGCATAGGTATATACCTACATGCTCTCTCGTATCAATGCAGGCCCGATGTAACTCTGCGAATTCGCCTCATGTTTTTCATTAACTTTCGGGGAGCCAGAGTTCAAGTCGATAAAGATCGGTTTCCAAAATTACAACTCAATATATCATCACGGTATATATAAGTGAGAAAAGTAGGTTTATTCCGTCAAAAATCCAAAATTCATACTAATAATTGGAGGAGCAGACTTTTAAAATGCATTTTATACAAAATTTCCTTTTTTTTTTTTTAGTTAAAGATGACACATTGTTCAATGTTGAAAGACTCATATTTAAGCTACTTTATGATTTGAAAGCACCATCAATTTTATCAATTTATGTGCTGAAAAAATTTTGACATTCAAAGTACATACATTATGTTCTTTAACTAGGAATAAACAAAATATATTTGCTTAACATTTTTAGCAACTGTTTAGCAATTTTGTTGAACATTTTACATCTTACTGATTGGCATTTTCTGTAAGGCGCGCAGTTTTCTTGTGGCTTTCTTTCTCGTTTTCTGAAAATTATGAATAGGTAGGCGTTATAGCAATAGCATTGCTAATGGCTCACCATGCAATTATCTACCCGTTTCATGCCTATCTTATTCAATATATTATATTTCTATTGGTATACAATAAACTAAATTAAATTTTAAACAAAGTGTTGTAAGACCATGATATGTGTATACATAACTTGATAAAGAAAGTTTACACACACACGGAATAAGCTAGATCTTAGTACTCGAATATTTCGATGTAAATTTTATATCCAATTCTGCAAACTATGCAGTGAAATTTTTTCAGTTTTGAAACGTTAATAATAAATAAAACTAGAATATATGGTGATGTCATAAATTAATTTTACAAGCAATTTAATGATGCTAACTTATAATGATGCTAATAAGCAACTTCAAAGGACATTAATAATTTAATACTAATATATAAGTATCTTAAAAATTTTAAATAATCTATTGCAAGAATATTTAATATGTGATATTACTGCTTTAGTTCTGTTTATGATTGTGTTTCAAAACTAAAATTATTTCGGCGCGCAGTTTGCAGAATTGGATATGTATATATAACATTCTGGGATTAGAAAGTTACTTGTAACGCCGTTACCGTTTTCGTTATTTTTTTCAGTAACAAACGTTATTTTTTTCTGTCTGTAATGGTAACGTTGTTACATTTTTACAGTAACGAATTTAACCATTACTTTTACTATTATTTTATTTTATAATTTATTCTTAATTTCTTAAAAAATATTTTGTATTTATACTGTGTTCTAATAGGCACTGCCAATGTTGAAAATATATAATTCATATTACATATATATGTATATACTGTAAATTTTTGGTATGAGCAATAAATATTGAAATACATATACTAGTAATCCTGGTGGAAATAAATCGCTGAAATCGCTAAAAATAGTTGAAATCTCTATCAATTGACTCATTTCATTATGAATTATACTAAAATGAGTCTATCGACAAGGATTTCACCGATTTATTTCGCCCAGAGAATATTAACGTTTAAAAACAATGTTTAATCTATTATTTGTTTAATTTAAATTTTTATAAAAATAATAATATATTAAAATAACGATATTAAGAAAATAAAGAATTAGTAAAACTGTAGGTAAGTTTAATATAGAGAAAAGTTTGCTCTATATACGAACTAGTTAGTAGAGAGTTTGAAGTTTAAATATTTATTTTACATTTAATATTAAATTAATTATCGGCTAATGTAATTTTAAAATCTAATAACTTACTTTAGTATTATAAAAAAAAGTAACGAAAAAGTAACGAATTACTTTTACGAATTTACTTACTACAAACAGTAACGTGTTACTTTTTAAAATTGGTAACGGTAATGAGTTACTTTTTTCATTCAAAAAGTAACGATAACGCATTATTTTTTGGAGGTAACGCGCACAACCCTGTAATATTCACGCCAAAATATTCAACTATTCAACTCATATCGTATGAACATTCGTTATTTATTAACAGTTTCAACATATTAACATCTTTAATATGATGCTTAATAGTAGCATCAAATTATTAAATTGCTTGTCAATTTAATTTACGATTACTAGAGTAGTTTTAATTGCGTTTATAGTTCGGAAAAACAATTCAGCGCGCAGTTCTAAAAGACTACAATGGTATATATGCAAGTACGTATATAATATATATTAGTAATTCCAGATTGAATTATTTAAAGCACTGAAGATCCAGCTTCAACCGTAATAGACATTTTTCTAGTATTGATTGTATTCGTTAGTTATAAATTGAATGTCTCTCGTGCATGACCAAATTGCACAACCAATGGCGATTACAGTATTCGCTAATCAGTTTCTTCTATTCCAATGAAGAGTTACAATTGGATCTAGAAACCAAACAATAAGAGCAAAGCAACTTCGCTAACTTCGCTTTTATAGATTACCGGCGCACAACTAACAACGTGACCAACAACATAACGACTATTTAGCATTCAGATCAAAGGTGCCGACGCAGAATGAACTTATTCTTACTTACTGTAACATCGTTACGGGAATTCTAAAGTTCTCTATTTTATCGATTAAATGCAATTATTTTTGTATATTGGATGCATTCAGTAGAACGCAACAGTTTTGCAACCGTTTTATGATTGTCTGCTGAACAATTCTAACGCACTCATAACATCTCAACATGTTCACTCAATGGTTGCCATGATTTCCAACAAAATAAATGTACGCTGAGTCTCAATAAATAAAACGTGTTAGTCAAAATGGCTGCTTGCATTCTTTAAACCACAATATACATATATTGAAATGTAATTTACAACGTTGTAGATGTAGATACTTTCGAAACACATGAAAAATTACGCATGCGTTAGCACCTATGCTATATATAAGAGCATTCAGTAGAACACTCAACACGTTGCAACTCGTTAGCAAACCGTTGGCGCAACAGTTGCATAATACCGTGAAGTGAACGCATCCATTGTTTTTACAGATTTGAAAATCCTTTTTCAGAATTAAAGTATACGTATTAATACGTATTAATACGTATGTACTGGTGAGTGGAATTTATGCCAAGAACGAAAAAACTTTTAATTCGAGATCTTTTTTTCACTAGTTTTTAATCCAATGTGGCATCTATAGGTATCAAGTCACAACAACATTTGCTTGATTTATATAAAAGCTCTGCAACCCCATTTACGATTTAAAATTGAAAATTCCAGATATGTAGATTTACACGAAAAAACAACGTCGAATTCTTAGAATTAGAATGAAACTGAGACATCTAATTCGATAGGTACGGAAATCTTTTACAAGTTTACAACAATTTATACGTGTGTGTGCGAGTATGTAGTGATGTGTCAATGTTTCATAAATCGTATGTAAGTGTTGTAAATTATAGGTATGCGCACAAGTCGGGTTTATCGGTAAAACAGCAATTCTATTGGAGTTTGATCTTCATGTTTAGAATCTCCTTAATTTTCACGCGTACATAAGTACGTAAAGTGCAGCAAAGAGATTTATAAGACACTCAGAGTTTTACATCGCCATCACAGACGGGAAGTTCCTTATTAAGACGAACTGATTACCAACTTGGTCGGAAAATTCCTGACTGCGGTTAAAATACTCGAATAATTTTTATTGGACTTATCTGTGACTTTAATTTCCGCTCAATTAATGATTCAATTTCCTTTACAGCGCAATCCCAGTTCGCCGATTTCATCACTGATATGCTTGAAAGCGTCGAAATTTGTCTACCACTTCCGTCCCTCCATTCACGCACGTGGATTTTTCCCCCTTGTTACACCAGACTTTCGCACAACACGATGTTGTATTTGTTTTAATTAATTTGCTCTGTCATATAGCCGTGCACGGGTAGACGGTTGGGGCGAAACGAAAATCCCGCATGCGTAGCGAGAAGCGTGCGTTTGATACGCGTGTTAATCGAGCCGCTGCTGCTGCCAGCCAAACGGCTGGTAAAAAGGGATCGGTCGCAGCTACATCGCGTAGCAAATTTAATTTTTTTCGCCTGTTAGCCGCCCTTTGGTTTATTTTACGCTATACCGATATCTACGTGCGTTGTTTGTTACACACAAATGTTAGGTATAGCCGCGATCCATCGTGTTTGCTCTATTGCTTTTCCAGTATGTCGCATCGCATTGCGCGATGCAACGTGTCCGTTGACTGAAAATGATTAAAAAAATGTCCGTGTCATGAATTTTTTTTCGTGGTCTATATATTGTTCGACAAATGCTTGCGTGTACGTACACATACGCATATACGTATACATATATACTTGTGATCCACTCTATGCGACCGACTATAGATGGGATTTTCGGTATCAACGCGTTTTTAGTTATCCATAAAACCGGTTTCTTTCGCCTATTATTCATGACGTGATCCGAAAACGGATAGAACTTACGCATTCGGTATGGCGAAAAATTATAGAATAGATGAACGTAAACATCGTTCGTGTTTATAGATATTTCAAAATCTAAAGTTTTCTAGTGAAAACTCGTTTAATAATAAAACCCATCGATTTTCGCCTCCATTGCACTTTCAATTACATTCCATATGTGGTACGATTTATTTGATCCGTCTCGCGGCGTAACTCGAAAACGATACAGGATACATTCGCGTAGTGGATCGCTGTCAGATTCTGGAGTAACGATTGTCGACGTAGCGTGAAAAAGTGTGCGTTTGCGGTGGTTACCGCACGGTCGAGATACAGAGGACCGACAGGTTCCGATGGAAACGGAAGCGCAGATAGCCTGCCTCTTTACGGAAATGAAGCAATCGCCCAGAGCCTGGCGCGGCGCGGAGCGGCGGTCTTATTGCCTGCCCAGACTGTCGTAACGCCGCGCCGGGATGCCATTGACGCCTTCTCCATCACGCGAAATAAGCTCCAACTTTCAACCGGGAATAGAAATTTATGCGCCAGAACGGAGGCACATAAACCTCCCAGCTAACCAATAAAAACTACGTATCCAGTCGTGGTATTTCAGGAAAATGTAGCGAGCTGGGTATCGCGAGCGACGACGCGAGCCATTGCGGGAACTCGTACATTTTACCGGACGGATTGATTTAACGTATTTTGTACCAGTCTAACGATGATACTGGTTTTCAATTAACAAACGTCGATTATTTTGCAAAGGAGAGAAAGTTTCGTCGCTACTGTTTTTTTCCCATTAAACCAGATTCACTGGCGATTTGCGTGCACAAACAAGAGATCACCATTTGCCATTCGCTGAAAACAGGTCACAGGTCTCTCTTTTTTCTCTCTCTTTCTCTTTCTCTCCTCTTTCTTTGCCTCTGTCTCTATATCTGTCTTTTTGTCCTATCCTCTCCCCCCCCCTCCCTCTCTCCATCTCGCTTCTATTCTTCTGCCATTTATTTGTAAAATACGTAAGGAGCCAAGCGCACAAATGACCTCATCCTGGGAATTAATGAATAGACGAAGAGAATCGAGCCAAACGCCGTAGATAGGTCACGTAATCACGTAACGGCCGAGATAAAATTTTCCTTTGATTGATCGAGAAAATCTCTGCGATTTTCACGACAATGTCGTTCGATGAATCGGTCACCATGACATGTAATACATTCACCGCACTGCTGCAAGCGGTTCCTTTAATTCTTTTTTCTTTTTTTTCTTTTTGCCCGTCGTATTGGCCATCGACCATGACGGGGATGAAAGAAGAGTGAAAGAGAAGGGCCACCGACCGAGAATGTGGGAAGATAAAGAGGAAACTTTCGAAGCACTTGAAATACTTGGCGCTTCGGAATTCACTGATCTCCGCGCGACGAGGTAAATCTGTCGACTAAAGAATCTTTCATCCTTCGCTATTCTCCACCTCTGTCCGACGGGAGTTTAATCAAGATTTACCCCGAGTAACTGCAGATATATCCCGTATGGTTAAAAGAGACTATCCATTTCATTCTTTTTCACATTGTCTATATATTCACCACTTTCTTAACTTTAAACTTACAAATGTATCTTATTTTTATTTTTTACTTTGTAGAACTGAAATTTCTTATATATAAATAAATTTTATATGTTTAAATATATAAAAAAAGTGGTAAATTATCCCTTACCGTACTAATATGGGTAACTAGTGACTGAGCGATTCCTGTTCGTGCAAGTTTCTTTGAGTCTTTCGGTAATTATAAATTATACTACACACTTTATTATTTTCCAAAGTAAAGAGTCAATATTTTTCTAGAAAGTTGAAAGTATGTTGGTGAATTTTTAAAGATTTTTTGAATTATTTTGAAGAGGTGAAAAAACGAAGAGATTTGAAGTGACCCTTGATGGTATGGATGAGGCACCAAATTGTAGATGGTACGGTAAGGGTTAAATGTTTAAATAAAGTGTTTAAATTGTGTGTGATGCTCGTTTAATTTTTCCATATATTTTCATGACTTTATTTTCGGAACGCCACTATTCATAAACGTTATTATTGCCATTTTTGTTATTCAGTGACGTGGAAAATGGAAAACGTCCGTTTATACGAAACTTATAGCAGAGGGGCAATTTTGTTTATTAGGTCGATTAACAATTTAACTTTTTAAATTTCATTTCGCGTATTGCGTTGGAAGCGATACTTACTGTGCAAAATAACTTCCAATTTCGATTGTGGGATAAGAATATGATCGAATTTCATAATAGCAATGGAGGCAATCCGTGAATTTTAATGCATTCATTTAAAAACTGAAACTGTATGTACGTAGTGATTCAAAAAGTTGACAAATTATTCAGCTTTGTCATTTTCTCCTGTTTTATAATAATTTTACAAATAAACAACAATTTTACAAATCTGCATAGGAAAAAGATAAGAAAAAACAGAGATGTTATGTTCAGAAGAAATAATAATTTATTTTGTACATGTTTTATTTCTTTAATTAATCTTAATTTTATTTTTAATTAATAATATCCAATACATTTTCGTATCAATAAATTTTTATTTTTACCTTATATACCTATTTATCAGAGTAAAAAATCAAGAATAAACTTGATATTCAATCATAATTTTGTTAAAAACATTTTGCCTGACAAGGCTAATATAAAATAGATCTATCTTAGGGCACACAGGGAACATTTTCAATAAAAACAGATTTATCTAGTTCAACACGTGAACCATTCATCCATCGTGTTTGCCAGCTATTGTTAGACGTACGTCTGGACACGTTTAATCGATTGTCACTTTAGGGAAGTTGTGCCCTGTATATATGTGTCGATTAAATGTCACCTGGCATGTGGATTCGTGTATGAATGATTGCGCCATCTCAAACCTTATACGTTGAAGACGATTTTAGGAAGCTTTTCTCGCGGAGTGCCGCTGTTACTGGTTGCATCGTAAAGACGGCCATAATGTCTATCCAGTGGACACAATGGGCCATATTCCGTGTCGTACGCGTTTACCGCTAAATGTGCGGCTATTTTCCCCAAAGTTTTAGTGCCACATTTGGAAACGTCCTTAGGCCGATCATAAATAAAAACTCAGACTCAGGTGAGAGCGTTTACGGCTCGACAGTCTAAATGCTTCGCGCGTCGCAGTGATGAAATATCTCACACCTTATGTCCCCGTAAAAATTTCCCGAATGTATTTCAAGCCGCATAAAATTTGCTTCTGATCGGTGAAGCGAAACTGAACAGTGAAATTTCTATCACGCCCGTCTTTGGCTTCAATGAGTTCAAATGCACAATTTGTCAGATTCAGTAACTATCAATTATTCGTGCAATTATTTCTCCTGCAATAATCCAGTAATAAGTCGTTCCTCCATTTATTAAATTTTAAAATTATGAACTTGCTATACACAGCTGTCGTATAATCAATCATCTCAACCTTTCTTAATAACAATATCTTCTATACGCGTTGAAAGCTTAAGAGCCTTTTCCGATCATTGATTGGCGGCGATATTTACAAGTTGGGATGAATTTGCAAAAATGCCTAGGGAAACAAGGGAAAATGCAAGAAGACAGGGGTCTAAAAAGGAGTGAGATCGAAGTATAGAGAGAGAGAGAGAGAGAGAGAAACGGGGAAGGAGTTGCATTAGTTAATTAGATTGGGCAGCAGGCGTGACGTCGTAATTATTGCAACGTGGCTTTAGCTACCATGCTTGCTTGCCTGCCTGCCTACCTACCTACCTGCCAGCGTTCCCTCCTATCCTGCCTACAGGTCTGTCTGCCGCCTGCCTGCCTGCCTGCCTGCCTGCCACGACAAAGTTATTAATTGCTTCCTACCATTCTAGTAACGCTTCGCGCGAGCAAACCCTCGACCCCAGCTCCGCGAGCGCGAGGCGTTTGGTCGGCGCTCTATTCTCTCTCTCCCTGTTGGTTCAACATCCACCTACACGTTTGTGTAATCGCTATCGCTATTCGTCATTGCACGCTCTCGCCTGCGTAGGGTATTCTTCTAACAGACAGCTTGCCACTGCCGCCACCGCCTGCTTAATGGTAACGCATGACTAGAACCCCGCGCGAATTGGCGGCACAGTTTTCAAACCGGCAATCTATTCGCATGAATCTTTCGTACCCGGTATTTTTGCAGTGTATCCGTTTCTATGAGTTTCACTCGCGCCACACGGTAAATATGAGGAGAATTTGTATATCGCGACTTTCACAGAGATCGCAGTTAATTCCGAGCGTATCTTCCTCTGTTCCTAACAGATTGTAAAAAAAAAGTATCAGAGACGTTGTGCAATTTATTCGAGATAAACGAAAGATTAAAATGAGACTTTGTGTGTGTGTGTGTGTGTGTTGCGCAGTGGTTTTAATTTATCGCATTCATTCCATATTAATGCATCTTTGATATAACATTCCACTTTCTTGTCGGCAAGTCACGAGACGCGTTTTCGGAAGGCGTAATAAAAAAAATGTCGAAACTAAAGTGCATATGGTATCTTAACTTTCGCGTATTATACAGCGAGCTCACCGACCGAAAGTTGCCTTATCAATCATAACGCAGCGGAAACTTATAGAAAATGCCGCGCGTGTCTGCATCGTGATTTATAATCTTCGATAACTTTTGCATAAAAACGGAAGGCGTCCCGCTCGAAGGAGAAGCCCAACTTCGTTGTACGCGCTTTCAGGAGATGTAGTCCGTCCTTTTCTTTGTGTCAGGGTTTTTATCGTTTCCTTTTTTTTTCTTAACGCCTACGGTTAGGGCAGACTCTAGACCACCTGCGGGATCGGAGATAAAGTGATAACGTTGACGGGCGAGAAGCTCGGCGAGATCCCGTTGCCGCGCCGAGTGCATCGCCGATCCGAAGGTAATTTTAACCGTCAACTGCAGCCAGCAACGCCGGTATCGCCATTAAAGCGCAATTTTCAGCAGGCCGGGTAAAAAGACGTGGAGCTTTTTGTGACGTCGCCGTCAGGTGTGTGCACTCAGGTAAGTGGATAAGGATGACGTCGCGGAAAGGTAAAAGCGCGGATCAGGCGTGTAGATATTACAACGTGTATTTTTTGCAAAGTCCTCTTTTTCCACATGGAGTTGCCCGTCTCGCCTTGGCTGCAGCGGTTTGATTTGTTTTGTTTCGGATTATTAATGATTTCGATTAACCGTCCAATTAAGTTTTAAAGAATACATGTAGTCCTGTTTAATAATTACCACATTGTTTGTACAAACATCAGTGATATATCGCGGTTTATATATGTATGTATACGTCCATTACAAATGCTGCGGAAATAATTCAGTAATTTAATGCTTTATGCGAGACAGTGTTCAAATGATCATTGCATAGTTAAACGATGTAATTTTACAATAAATTGGTAAACATGCGCGAGAATATACCTACCTATCTCACAAATGTATTTCGCACAAATGTATATATCAAATACCTATTGCGCGCAAAAATCGTATAATGACATATATAGATACTATAGATGTGAGTAAGAATAATCAAGTGAAATCCAATTCGATCGATTTGTCCCGATCGATCGGTTTGTGCGCCATGTCAATTGAAAAACAGCGCCGGCATACATGCGCAACGAGCCGCGTAAAATAGAATACTCCATTTTTTACACGGTTCGATCTCGGCGTGGCATGTGGGGGTGGCATTCCAATCAACAAAAGGACAGTTTCGAAACAATTCGCCCTCTTTTTTTTTTTATCGTTCAATTTTTGCCGGACTTCGCCGTTTCTATCGCGTCGCGCGCTCCAGTTTGTTGGCGGGACCAGCACGCGGGACACGTTGCAATCGTACGTGACGTTGGCACGATTGGCACTTACGAGTACCTCGATTGAGTATCTTCGTTCGCGCGGAGTCCGGAGATCGCCGATCGCGCGCGGCACAGACAGAAAAACGACTCGTCAGACGTATAACGCAACGAAAACCAATATCCACCGCGATATCCGCCGCGTGTACACGCGCTATGAATCCAATTTCGTGTAAATTCGCGACTGAGTAGAGCATCATTCCACGGTTCACTTCTCCGCGACAAAGATCCGCTCTCTGCACAAAACTACGTACCCTAAAATCCCTCTAGGCAGACCAACAATGGAAAATCTGCTGTGGACGATCCGGAAAATTGATGCTGAATGATTTTCCAGAAATATTCAGACGTATGCAATTTTAAACTCGAGATTGCGCGCGCTGTTGATTGTCAAATGTTTTCAAATAATAGATATTGAATAACGTATACATTTTTAACTTTCCATTATGATATCATACTGAGATAGACCAATATGTGCTTCGTACCAAAAGTTTTGCGTATACAGATAAATAAGAGGTAATCCATTTTTTTTTTCCCCCCCCCCCCCCCTCTCTCTCTCTCTCTCGGTTTCTCGGGCTAAATACAATAGTTAATTAAAAATGATTTGCTAGATTCATGTCAATTTGCGTATCGGAAGAATTCATCGACCCAAATATGCATTGTGAGAATGATGAACGATATGAGGCAGACACTGTAGATTGTAGGAAGGTCACAATCTCCATTTTCTTCGATTTCTCCAAGGCATTCGATAAGATGCAACATGGTGTTCTCAGTAGAAAACTCAGAAATATTGAATTCTCTCCTTCCGTACTTTGCTGAATACTTTTCTACTTAACTGATAGATCACAGTCTGTTTATGATCAGTTCGAGAATGTCACCTCATCCCTAGCGTGTACTCTAGTTGGAATACCTCAGTTCTTTTATTCTATAGGATCGCTTTTATTTATTCTTCATATACTTTCTCGGATTTGAAGAGCATGTTGAGACATTGCAAGTATAACCTGTATGCAGATGATCTTCAGATTTACTGACATTCTGAACCATAATATTTACATACCAGTATCCTGAGGGTGAATGAGAACATTCAATCGGTACTAGGGGTACAATGTACGAAATGTAACAGACTTCTATTTAACTTGGACAAGACTGGAGATGTAAAAAACCGGTATTTTTGACTTCGGAGAAAAGCATCAAGTAAAAGACTAGTTTTTTTTACTGTAAAAAACGGTATCTTTGACCAAATTACATAAAATTCATGAAAAATCTTAGAATTTATATTAAATATCTAGAAGAAGAAATAGAATTCATTTTTCTTGTTATTTCGATACTTTTTAATACTTCTATTTTTATAATTTTATATCGAAGCGGAAATATGTATTATTGGCTGTTGCAATTCTTGAAGAGATAATAATAGATTAATAGGTCTATTTGCGTTGCTTACACTCTTTGCATTTAGCATTTGTGCCTTCTCTAATTTCAACGCCCGAATCTATTTTTCTAATAATATCATTTTAAGTGCAAAAATTTTAGGGGATTTCAAGCGAACAGATCTAAATGACTTAAAAAAATATCCGAGTAAAAAACTGTCAAATTAAAAGGAAAAAAACCATTAATTTCTGAGTTTTTTTACCCTAAAATTCTAGTATTTTTCCGTCGTTTACATCTCTAGATAAGACGCAGGCTATTAGTTTTGGTACGGTTCGTTACATCATTGCAGTGTAACTTGAAAGTTTTCCGAACATCGTAGTGGATGAGACTGTGGTAAAGTTCTCTGACAATGTAAAATACCTTGGAGGATATAGAATGTTCCTCGAATCGGTCGCCATATGTATATTTCAATTCTTCTTTACGTATTTCGATGACCTAATTCTACGATTACTATTTCTGTGTATTGTATACGTTTTTATGTATGTTCCCTACAGTCACGTTTGTTTATGTATGTTTCACTGCTTTAAGTATTGACGATAAATTCACGGATTATGTTAAATATTAATCGAATTATCTTGGAATCGATTAATTAACATGATATATAATATATATTATATCGATGAATTTGTCCTTTTATGTACTATGCGAATATGAAAAGAAAAATATATAGTTCCATTTAAAGGTAAATATGAGAAGGAAATATCTCATGGGATGTCAGCTATACACATCATACATTTGCATCAACTCAGTATTATTTTCAGTAACTTTACATTTAGATCTGCAGAATGGTGTCGAAGCACAAGAGCAGCTGATGATCTTCTTTTGCTGCCTTCGTATAGAACTGAGCTTTTCAAATGCTCTTTTAAATCTAGTGTATCTGTTCAACAACCTACCACCTGATATTCGTAGGATTCAATATATCGACAAATTAAAATAAATTTGATCTTCAATTTCAGTTTTTATTTACTTGCAAGACTATATTTATATGCATAATCGTATATAAAACTATTTGAATGTTCACACACGTTTATGATTCGTTTACTTTTCTTCAATTTACTTTTCGTTATAGTTTTATATTTCTTTAATAATGCTTTGATTTATGTATATTATTGTATAAATTTTTCTTTTGCAACTATTTCTGCTCGATTCATTATAAATATTTCAAATATACTCTTACATAACAGGCACAAAGACACACGCGCGCACACTTATAATGTACTATACATATGTACTATAATGTACTTACATACACTTTATACACATGTACGTATGTACATAGTCTGAACATATGATTTCTTTTATTTTTAATTGTAGAACAATAATGAATTTTGATCCAATGTATGTATCTGTTTGTGCATTTGAGAGAATATTATCCCAGAGCGCATTAATATAAATGAACGTTTTCTCTCTCTCATGCATATTGAATTATTGTGCGCCGAACAACATTTCACATAAGGGGGTGCGTACGCTCTCTTTACTGCGAATAAAATTTTTCATTTGAAGTAGATTGTAGAAGCGATTCGCAATACTCGTATGGCGATTTATCCTAGTTAAGAATCGAACACGATTCAATATATCGTAATCTCGTACACGTCGCTTCTCGTCGCATACGTGATCTAATTTTGTATCATTGCACGAAATCAGGAGCATTCTTTGGCATTTTAAAGTCGCGAGTTATTAAAAAGCTATATCAACTATGTATTCAGCAAATTGAATTACTCTCCGCGAATAGCACAATCGAAGATTATACTTGTCCACATTGATCGAATTATTCATTTAAAACATATTATAGGATTTTTTATGACCGATAAAAATATTAAAAATTTAATAGACAAATAGAATTGAATTTTCATTTTCCTTGGATATCATCAACTTCAATGTATGTAATATCAAGATAAGATTTGCATAATAAGAACATTTATTTTAATCGTATAGCAAATTTACTAGATAAATAAAACAAGTAACATTAAACTGTTTTTTCGAATTAGCTGATTAAATGTAAATATTCATCAAATAAATATTTATCGTATATTTGAATTTTTCAAATTCAAGTTTTATAAAGTACAAAGTTTTAATTAAATTTAAAATAAGTTTCGAGAACATTTTATAAAATTAATTTTATATATAATTAAAAAATTGTATTTATATCTTTTTCTTCGCAAGTAACGAATGCGATTCTAGAACGATGGTATATCGACAATTGGGACACAGGAGGATAGTGGGGCAATTTTCAAATGGCGGCACGCGCCGCACACGCGGCACGCGTCCTATTTCACATTTGACACCGGCGTCGTCACGCGTCGGTCTCTTCGTGTAATTGCAATGCAACGCGGAATGCGGAGGGCGGGAGGGAATGCGGAATGCAGAAGAAGGGAGCTGCTGCGACCGAATAGTGATTTACTGCGCGCTGGGAAGCGTAGCCAAATATCGATGTAAACGGTACTGATGCGTTGGAAAACTGGATTTACGCTCTCTAACGGAAGCCGTAAATAAACGGGCCGCTCAAAGTGTGTAGACATACGTATATACGTGTCTACGTCATGGTATAAAATGGTGGGTAAATAGGGGAAATCGGTCGATCGTCGATTCCGAGACAATAGCGAATGCGCCAACTATCGTTACACTAAAGTTCCTGTTTCGCGCGGACCGACAGAGACTCTATTTTTATGTCCCTCAAATAGATCGGTTTAAAAAACTATTAACTTTGTAAGAATAGCGGACAATGACGTTTATTCGATAACATGTGATTGACGAGAAAAAAGTTGTAATCATTTTTTAAAAAATAAGTTAAAATTTCTCTCTCTCTCTCTTTTTCTTTCTTTCTATTTACAGTCTGTCTATCGATCGCAGCAGTTAAAGTTTGTCACATTTTACGATTATCTGTCGGACTAAATATCTAATGTAAGACTATTGATATAATATCTCTGCTTACATCGATATAGTTACGTGGTTATTTTTATCTTTATTAAGAATGATGAACTTTTAATAGTATTCTCGTTTTACGAATCTGTTGCAAAATTGGGAGATTTTATTGGTACAACGGGAAGATTACATTTAATGTCAACGCGAGATGAAAATTATTCGGTCGTATCCAACTCTAAATATACGCGGAGAAATATGGAACAATGGTTCGTTCGTTTAACATATGTTCCGAGCTAAATGTAAATGTCTGATTTTAATATTATGTTGACATATATAAAACGCAATCATATTAAATTTATAAAAGCCATTGTGAAAGCATAAATGGCCCTTATAAATTCAGTAGTAAAATGTTCTTTCCAGTGCAAGTGACATATATTAATCATCATGAAAGACTAAAAATGAAGAAAAAGCAAATTTGGCGGGTAATCTTATCAACTTTCACGCTGGCGGTGCAATCACGAGAGTCAAGCAGCGTGTCGGAAAAAAAACCTAACAATAAGCGCTAGCGTGACAACTTGATTTAACTCTTTCGTAGAGAGACGCGGTAGAGGTCTTTTCGCGAGAAACATGATTTATTGACGCAATTCGGGACACAACTGCGAATCGCCTGTGGCAAGCTGTCGACTCTCGGTGGTCGCAGCATTTGTGAACCGATGTTGAAGCCGATTCGTCGTTCGGTCGGTCGGTCAGTCTGACGCGGCAAACGTCATAAAAAGTCACCAAACGTCGCATGGTCATGATTCGCGTTAAAGGCTGGATATATACGCGAGCAAGAAATTTCGATACGGTAATGGACGATACTGTCGGAGTCGACTGGCCTATGTATATTTGAGAGTATGAGTGTGTGAGTGTATGCTGCGTTGTTACGTGGGCAAAGTCGATAGGCCAGCAGCAACAGCTGCTAGCAATCGTCCCCGGGAATTGGGGTGAGTACGGTCGCCTCGATTCCCAAGAGTCCCGCGCCAAGTTGGACCGATATGAAATTTGATAACCTTCGGTCCTCGTCAGAATGTCATTGCAAAGAGCCTGCCCGCATTTCTTAGCCACCCTTCGTAGTCTTTTGCTATTCGCGTTTGTCTTCCTTCTTCCACCGTACTTCCTCGCTTCCCGCAGAAAACACCGATTCCATGCCAAAATCAATTTCGATAAGTAGCCAGCCGCCAATCCTTGTGAGATCCCTGACTGCGGCAGGCTATGAGCTTCGAGTGGTCCCTCCATTGCTTCTAAATCCAAGTGTCTTCATAATTTATTTTACATACTTTGTGAGGAGGCAATTTGCCGAGGGCGAAGCAAGAAGATACGTAATAGATGAGGATGATTACTGTACGGTCTATTGCGAAAAATTGAATTCTAATTTACCGACAAGTCACCATTCGTCTTTTCCATATTATATATACGTTATTATGTGTAAAATTTTAATATTAATTTCATCAATGTTAATAATAATAATGAGATTTTAGAGCTTGGGTGCAAATATTCTCAGCTATCAAATGTTCTTTTACATGGTATATTATAATGCGTATTATTATTATCTATAGTTATCATGATGAAGCACCGGAATTAATTAAATGAAAAAAGTCGAGTAACCTAAAGTACGCCGTACTGGGGATAAGCTTTATCCCGCTCGCTGTATGAAAGTGCTTCAGCGATGGTTGCAAAGTTTTTCCCGGGGATAAAGGACCGTAAAAAATTTCATGGGTTTGAGCGGTCGGAGTCCCTATGCACGTTTTAAGCGCTACGCTCTAAAATTCACTTCCAACACTGGCCGTACTTCTCTTCTTTCTCCGTTCTTATAACGGTGCGCGATGCGATATTACGATCGTGCAAATGAATTTCAAAGGGCGCTCGGTTGCGTCTAAAGTGTGCGACTTTATCTCTTAATTCGGTTGAAACTTTAGCTAATGTTCTTCTTTTGGTTTCCGCGATCTATCGGAAGGTTCGAAATTTATCGTGAGAATACAATTGCCCGTAGCAATATGTAGTCATGTCGATATCATATAATAAATTACTTTATTATACAACTGCTAGGGCAGGTAGTAGAACCACGTACCAACAATTAGTAAAGTTCCATACACGCAGTTTAAATACTGTTGGATTCTCCATGCCCTACTCTGTAAAATAATTTATTCAAAATACAACATTAGCCAAAAATATATATAAGTACTTATATTTTATCATTCATCTAAAATTCTTTGCATTTGTTATCTATTTGTCACTGACATTATACACTATATAAGTTTAAATAGTGCTTGAAACAAAGGATAATTTACAGTAATAAATGCCTTAAATTAATTTTTGAGTTATAACTTTAAATAATGATTAATAAGGAGCCTAATATTTTTGGCCATGGCTATTTAAAAATTGAAATTTTCAATAACATTTAAAAAAATTTTTTAAATTAGAAAAAATACTTATGTGTCATATTACCGAAAGGTAAGATAAAAAATCTTCATATTCTTTCTCTAGCCGAGGAAGAATACAAAAAATATTGCAAAATTATTTATTTTCGCTTAACTAAAGAACTGAAGAAAATGCTGAACAACGTTTCTTTTTCTTGACGTACAGCCTTGGCCAAAAATATTAGGTACCTTATTAATCATTATTTAAAACGTTTTAGTTTAAAAATTAATTTATAGCATTTGATGCGAGTTATCCTTTATTTCATCTTTAAACTTATATATAATGTATAGGATAATTAATAGGAAATAATATAAGTAAAAGAATTTCAGATTAATGAAAAAAAATATAGATGCCTAATATTTTTTGGCCAAGACTGTATCTCCTCACACAGCAACCTTACTGACGTTTCAGCTTTTATATATATTTTCTCTCTCTCTCTCTCTCTCTCTCTCTCTCTCTCTCTCTGTAGCACTTAATTCTTCAGTGCTTTATATCTTATCAGTGTTATACAATAGCAATAAAGATTATGTATATTATTGTATACCATATCTACTTATGGATTTCGAATGCAATTATAGATTGACGCAAATATCTCTCCTACATTGACATATTGGCAGGATGGCAAGATCTGTTATGGTTAACATTGATCGGAACGGTTCGCTAGATTACCTCGATGAATCGATATGCATCATCAACAGACTACGTAACGTACTCGCTAACGCCATTTCGCCGCGGGCTTTCTAATCGTTCCCTGTGGTCCATTCGCAAATGGTATGAACCTCATATGAAAACCCGAATAAATTCGGTTTATTCTAATACGAGATTTTGAACACGGCTCAAAGAATGCATAAGGTATAAAGCTTTGCGAGTTCCCCGAAGCCTTGATACTCAGTGCCGACGCTGAATAGGAACCTCTAAGTGCCCGCAGGAGTAAATTTCCTCCCGGTGGCCGTATCGCTCAGCAGCAACGATGAAAATCGCATGGCGGCGCTCGATGCAATATTTATCGTCATCGCGAAACTCGAACGTTTTCCATTTGCAAGCACGCCCCCGAGAAATAGATATTCGCTCGAGTACTTTGTCCAGACGATATGTTTCCTCAATATAACGTGCGGCATATACGATACTTTTTATTTAATTCTTGAGATTTCCTACACATGGATTTCCCACGATCATAATAGAAATTCATACGTATCAAATATTGGTGCAAATTTTTTTATACTATTTATTGTACACGAGGAAGTTATCGCAAATAGGGTAAAACCGTGACTATATATATATTATATATATATATATATAGATGTGGATCAGGCACTAATTCCGCGCGGATCACTTTTTACATTTAAATAATTATAGTATTTTTCATTAAATAATGCATATCACAAGATTCTGTAGCATTTGTTTTATCTCTTTCAAATGTCAATTGAATTTAATTTATTGGAAACAGCGCTATACATTTTATTGATGTTGTTAACTAATTAAATGTGCGAGGCTAACTAACGTATGTTATATCTTTAAAAATTCATTCGAAATGTAATATCATAAGAATTATCTTATAGTTTTTTTATAGTAGGTAGTAAATAGCATTTATTAGGTTTCATGGAAAAAATCAACATTATGCTCAGTTGAGATTAAATGTGTCCAAAGGTGTTGTTTCATCACTATGTTATAATGATACTTTTATTGCGTAAATTTATTATAAAAATGTTTAAAAATTTATCAAATCTTGCAAATGATGCTATTTCCAAAAGATTTATTTGTTTTAAATATCAGAATATAAATTGTATACATGTCTATATGTAAAAAATGTTACTATTTATAATTTAATTGTTTTTTATTGCTAAACGTTTAAATTTGATCAATTTTTTAAAATTATCATTGATTTTTAATTATCACTAATTTTAAATAAACTTGAATTTAAAATTGCATCATTGTCCATAATTAGACTTTAAAACTGGATGTGGATCATCAATTATAATTTCATTATACAGTGAAAGCAAAAAGTATTCGTACAAGGAAATTTGTTATAAAAAAGTCTTATTTGTAGAAAATAAACATTAATTAGTAATTTTATACAATGAATATATTCTGTTCTAACATAAACAAACGAGCTTCGTATGTGTTCCTGATTTTAGAAGCTAAATTTCTCGTCTGTTGCTTTTTGAGCATTCAAATAATACAATTTTTTATTTTCGTTTATTTTTCAGAAGATATATTTTGTATAATTAATACATATCTTTTCGGTATATATAATTTTAAGTAAACATACAGTCTATTGTATTCTTTATGAATAAATTGTTAATTATCCAACAAGAAATGATCATTAATTAAACGTCGAATCGACGTGAAATTGATATTGAAATCATCGTATTTATATCGATTTGACATCAATTCGATGACTCATTTCTCGCTGGATAATATTTACTTTTTAAAAATAAAGTTTTTTAAAAAAATATTTTCTCTGTACGAATACTTTTTGCACTCACTGTATACATTACAATATGCATGCGCAAATCATTTTTATTATTCTTATGGGATATAGTAACGCCACTAAAAAGGATAAAGCATTTGGTAAATTAATCCGCAATTAGTACATGGAAATATAATTGTGGATATAATTGTCATTACTTTATTTAATTCAAATTAAAACATATAGAACGGTAATAAAATGGAATAAAATCATCCATGTAATCTTTATAATCAGTCATAACTATTAAATATTTTATTAATTGTTTGATATCGTTCCGGATAAAAGTATGAATTTTTTTTTAAGAGTGATCCACAACTAGTGATTTTACTCTAATTGAGAAACACGGTGAAAAGAATTTCTGATCAGAAACGAACGAATAAGAAAATTCTGATCATATCAATCAGAATTCTAGTTATCTTAACTAGAATTATATTAGATTCAACTGAAAAATTTTAATTCGTCCATTTTCAATCAGAATTCCAATTAATCAATGCAGTCAGACTCTTTTTCTAGTATATTAATTGCAGGTATGCAATTTTTGAGAATAAAAAATTTTTGAAATTAGAAAAGAAATTATTTTATATTTTGAAATTATTAATTCTTTATAGAGTGTTTCAAAGATGCTCGTTAACATCAGTATTATTAAATTATTTGTTAATTTAATTTGTGATATTACGTATTCCAGTTTCAGTTTGGAACTGTATTTTAAGATCGATGAATAATTTATTAGTATGTAGCTTACTTGAACCAAAAATTGTAGATTCGCATAAAAATATATTATTTCAAGATCCTTTGATTATATATGATCCTTCGATCACATTTGTTTTAAATTATTTGATTAAATTAAAATAAAAATAATTTTGTGGTTTTAAGAATAAATCAAATACAAATAAGATATCCATGTACATAAAGCTCCGCGGTTGTTGGTGTGTAAATAATATATATTTATAAGAGAGAGACAATAAAATACCAGGATTGTTTGAAAAGTTTTGAGCCTCAACATGAAGATGGCATTACTTGTCAAAACCATTCTGATACTACAATCGTACATGTTTTGCAAGATACTTGTGAAAATTGTAGCCATTTTGGACGCTCAGTTGTTGTTTGAGAGTCATTTGTGCCAGTCGATGTCAATGTTTGGATATCTATTCTAAGCAGAATCATAAGACTTATAATTTGTTCTCATAATTATTTTAAGATAATTATTTTAAGTACACGACCATTCGTAAATATCTATATATTTCTCGTAAATCTCAGCAAGAAGCTATCTGTAAAGGTATTGTGTAAAGTTAAGCATTTCATTAATTAGTTTTTACCAGTCTTATGAGAATAAGTTATGAACCTTACGATTTTAGTTAGAATTAATATAAACATTTGGAATGTAGGTACTTACTAAGTTAATTGCTTTTCGACTCTGGATTAGAGTCTTCCTTGTAAAAATCAAGTACAAACTAAACTTTGCACTGAAGATTTAAATGCAGAGTTGAAACGTTTTCAGTCAACTTTGTTGGTAAGTAGGTACATTCCAATTGTTTGCGAATTATATATCTTATCGCCTTATAAGTAAATATTATTTATATACCAACAATCACGGAGGTTCATACAGGCATTTTATTTTTAATTATTTTATCTTTCTTTTCCTCAATATATCTCGTTGAGAAAATAGCGATTTCATTCAGTTTTTTTTTGCCAATACCGCTTGCTATTGTAACATTTTCTTGAGTTGGCTTTTTATATCGTGAAGCGAGTCGAGGGTTGAAAGGCAACGGTTGGACTGAGATATTACACTGTCAGTTTAGATATCTAGCCACGTCGCAATGAAGCTTTATCCACTGGCCCTAACTCTCGTCCCATATTTCCCAGTTGGTCCATCATATAACTCCTATCTCACGCGCGCGACGATTTTCCCTCCGCCGGGCAACGTCGCACGTTGCGTTTTGCGACGTTTATTAAATCGCCGGTTTATCCACACCGCGTGTCCGTGCGATTGCGATCGGCGAATTCGACGCCAATTTTGGGAAAATCACGAGGGGGAGCGTCGGCGTGCCGCTACCCGGCGGCGATTTGCCGTTCAATTTCGTGATTCTCACGAATTTCCACACATACGCACACGTCGTTTATATTTCCGCAAAATACACGATATCCTTGTCGCTTCGTATTTTTGACTAAATGACGGCACGCACGACCTGGTGTATGCACCATTGCGTTGACTGCGGTAAAAAATAAATATGAGCAAAATTAGAGCGAGGCATGACGGGGATATACTCATATACCCCGGGGGGGTGCGACGAAGAGAATAAGCTCTTGCCGTTCCTCGCAATCGTGGTTATCGAAATAAATGGCGTACGGATAAAGCGAAACGAAATCCTTGGCCCGCCCGTAACGCTTTTTATGCCGACCGCGCCGCGACGCGACGGGTTCGGTAAAAAGGGCCACGGGTGAGGATCCCGGGCAAATCCATTGTTGTAATCTCTGTTTAATTACATTGTCCGGCTCGATGAATAGCCTCGCCGCCGCTGCACCGCCAGCCGCTTTGTTCTCATTTCATGGTTTTACAGATTTGCGTGCCGTATGCTACACTAAACACGCGCCGCTTATTTTTCGGTTACCGTGGCTTATCATAATTCATACCCGGCCATTTCGGTGTCGCGCCCGATCGATTGGAAAATTAGCGCCGCGACGTATTATCGGTCTCAATGTAACGATATGCCATTTCGGGATTACTCCGGTTGTACATGCATGTGTACCCTACCTATCTACGTACCTACCTACCTACCTACCTATCTACCCGATGCCCGATTACGAATCGACGCGCGTGTACATTCAAATGTAATAATTCCGCTTTGCTTCGGATGCACTCTCGACTAGGGTTTCCCACATTCAAAAATATAAATTATCGGATATTTCCTTTTTGGAGTTAAAATTTAACGGGACAAAACCGGATAGAAGCAATCATAAGACTAGATTAAATATAAAATTGAATAAAAAATGACTTACAATATCATTTTCTGAACAGTTTTAGAAACCGAGTGTAGTTGAATAAAATAATATAAATTACTATTACTTAACATAATATACGTGTTATTATTGAAATAAAATTAAACTAAAACATTTACATATAGATAACAATTTTACACATATGATGTTTAACATTTATTATAAATATCTTATTAAAATATTTAACACGTTTAATAACATGTTAAATTTAAAAAAAACGTTTGTTAAAACAAATATATATTCTTGAATAAATATAGAAAACGTTACATTACATAACAAAAGTATTTTAGCAAGAAATGAAAATAAAATTTGTGATATAGCTATAGGATTACAGTAGACGCTTAAAATGGGAAAACGTTCGCTGAAAATCGCAAACTCTGTTTATGAATTTATTTTCATGATATAACTTTCATTTTATTAATTGAATAGGGAAGAGTTACCGAATGCATACCACTTAACCTATATTTTTATTATATTTTTCATTTGGTATTTTTTTGTACGCAAATAAACATTGGAAATTGTAATTTGAAGCCTCGGACACTTTTTACATGTTTAATCTTTCTGCACTAATAACAAATTAATTTGTTATAATTCTTCTTGTAATATGTTGCAAAAGATACGATTTAGACAATCGGTTGTCTAAATCGTACCTATAGGTCTTTGAAATCGTATTTCCTTTGAAAATATTAAATTTATGATTGTGTGAATAAGTAATTAAAAATGTAAATAATACCTGATAATTAACTAATGTCTAATCATTTATTGCAAAAAATCAAGTATTTCATAATTGTTAAATAACAATAATGAAAAAACAAATGACGGTAAAATAAAATTAGCAAATATATTTTTGCACTTGACATCTGTACTCATATCAATTATTAGTTTTATTATTGTCAATTATCAGTCTTATTTTGTGATAGTACGATTAAGGAAACTTGATGGATTTTATATAAAAATATCCATTTAATTTTTATAATATGTTGCAAATATGTAGATATATGAATGTAAAATATTCTACAATAAACTTTCTCCTATAAAAATACAAAAATTTATAATAAAATTGTATGATTACACGTTAATATCAATTACACAAGTTAATTAAAAATTAATATCGAATGTATATGGTTTTTTAAATCGTCGCTAACGTCTATAAAACACAATGTATATAGCCTATTACATTTTTGTTTGTATTACTTATTTTTAATTTATTTTATATTATTGTTACTAAATGTTGCTTATATTTTAAGTAATAATATGAAGTATTGATAAGATACGATTTAAGTGACCAGTAAGCATTCGGCAACTCTTCTATATGTTTAAAAATCAAACATATAATGCGACGAATTTGACTTGTCAATTGAACACCGGACAAGATTCCTGAAAATCTAATAGTCCGTATCAAATCGAATAATTGGTAGCTATTTCTTGATTCGTTCTCGCGCAATACGAGATCGTTCGATAAATCAGGTAAATTTTTACATGGCACCATGAACTGTGTAGTATATGATTAGGAAGTAACACTATTCAAACTGCTTCATACCAAGTTTCAGCCAAAAGTGACGCTTAGTTTATATGTGGCAGACGTTGGAAGTGAGTATGACAGCAGTTGTCGTAAAAATGGAGAAAGACGAATTCCGTGAAGTGATTAAACATTTTTATTTAAAGAAGTGTACGGCTGCGTAGATCAAAGCCAAGTTGGACGAAGTTTACGAGGACTCTGCACCACGTTGAAGAACGTTGATTTTTGGATTAATGAATTCAAAAGAGGCCGGACATCAACCAAAGATGAAGCGCGCCCCGGACGTCCAGTTGAAGTCACTACGCCAGAAATGATTGAAAAAATCCATTGTATTGTCATGGAAGATCGCCGAATGAAGATGCGTGACATAGCTGAAATTGTAAGCATCTCAGTAAATAGAGTGCATAACATCCTGCACAAAGAATTAGAAATGAAAAAACTTTGTGTACTATGGGTGCCGCGATTGCTGACCATCGACCAAAAACGCACGCGAAAAGACATTTCGCAGCAGTGTTTGTCGATGCTTAAGCGCAATCCACAAGACTTTTGGCGTTTATTCGTGAATAGACGAAACTTGAATCCACCACTACACACCTGAGTCAAAACAGTAGTCGAAGCAATGGACAGCGCCTGGTGAATGTGCGCCGAAAAAGACGAAGACTGTTTTGTCGGCCGAGAAGATAATGGTCACTGTTTTTTGGGATTCCCAAGGAATCATCTTCGTTGACTACTTACAGAAGGGTCAAACAGTCACAGGAGCATATTATTCTACACTTCTGAATCGTTTGTACGAAGAGCTACGAACGAAATGGCCGAGATTGGCGCGCAAAAAAGTCATTTTTCACCATGACAGCGTTCCGGCTCACATCTCCGCAATCGCAAAATTGCATGAATTAAAGTTCGAATTGTTTCCCCCCCCCTTGTGACTTCTTCCTATTCTCAAACCTCAAGATCTGGCTCGGGAGAAAGAAATTATCGTTCAATGAGGTCATCGTTGCTATGGATGTATTTTGAAGGCCTCGAGACTTCCTACTTTTCCGAAGGGATCAAAAAATTGGAACACCGCTGAACTAAGTGTGTAGACTGTAGAGTAGTGTAGAGCTCCAAGGAGACTACATCGAAAAATGAAAAAAAATTTTCCGGAAAATAGGTGATTTTATTGCTTTTTTACCTAACTTATCGAACGACCCTCGTATATTCGCTTCGGCCGAATTAATATACCTGAGTATACATCATGTACGGGTGTGCATTGTTACATCGCAATAACGATAATCTTCTCACGAAACACAACCCGCAGCTGAGAAAGCACGTCTGGCTTCGTTGCATCGATGCAACCTGTCAGAATATTGGAAGGTCTGGTAGAAAACGAGGATCCCCGAGAGAAAAGAAGAAAAGAAGAGACAAAAAGAAAGAAGGAAAGGCGAGAGATCTGACCTACGGAGGAACAGCATACATAATATAACAGAGCCGGCTCCGGCTCACACGATACATCACTTACTGTAGCCACGAAGAGGAAAGATACTTTATCCTTTCGCGATGACGTTGTATGGCGATCCACGACAGGAAAACGCCTCGAGGGGACGGTCGTGTCTCGCCCGTCGTTTCGTCGTATTTCTTTTTTGAGTAGTGTCAACACAACACGAAGTGTCGCACCTGCGGGAACGTTTTGCTTGTTTAATCTCAGCATCGTGTCGCAGATCGAATTAAAGTCCTTTTAAGTTTTTTTAACAAGATTTTAAACGGTACTTTAGATATTTAAATGGCTTACAAATCTCACCATCCAGTCATGTTTTAGTAGTCGACTTCAATAGATTTCTACACAGAAACAGAGAGAACGATTTCGTTGAAATATCTAAAATTTAACTGAATATAGATCTAACAATAATTTTTCTAGATCATCAAAACAATTATATTAGGTCTTTCAATTTAATTATTACACTGCTCCATATCAAAAGGAGTACAATGATAACTGAATTCTTTGAGTTAAATAACATTTTGTTATTTTTAACTTCTGGGGATAATATTAAAATGTAAATCAATACATTTCTGTAACTGAATTGCTTGTTTTCAAAGTAAACAACATCTGTATTAACGTACACATTTAATAAATAATAAACCCTTTGCAATGGATGTAAACAAGAAGTACAACAAAATACTTGTAATAATTATTGGGAGAACTTTGTTAAAAATATGGAAATATAATACATTACAAATTTTTTAAATTGGCACGTTGAACTCCTTTTGGTTCATCCTATATTACTAAAAATCACATTGACCTTCTTACAGTTAAATGACTTTACCTTGGTGGAGCTAAGGTCCTTAAGTATTTATTACTAAAAATAGAACTTAAAAAGTTTAGTTGTTTTTAAGAAATCTGCAGATAAACAATCGAACCGACGAATGGTAGGACCAATACTGTGAAATTATAAAGCATTTTGCTATTACTACATTACTTGACTAAATTTGAGTTAAATTTAATACATTTCTTGAGTTAAATTGTTTAACTTCATTGTTCCATTTAAAGTAATATATTGAGTTGAGGAGCAGTAGTGATCTATAAAAATGATTAAAATAACTTAGATATGTGTAATTTAACATTATAAATTTAATAGTATAGAATGTTAAAACTTTTCGCAGCATTGCTCATTATTCTTGAGTATACTACATAAGTATTTTGGTAGATCAACAAAATTTATCTTCAGATTTATCAGGTGAAAAGATGCATCAACTATGGTCAAAATTAAATGTTAGAATAATAATTCTATGTATATTTTACTTTAAATACATTTACTTCAGATGACTACACGCTTACTATTTTCGGACTAGCAACACAATCGAACTGAAATAATAATAATAATCTCACAAATTAAATTTAATAATCATTTAAGATAAACGTATTTAAAATAAATTACATATGTAGAGAATTATTATTCCAACATCTAACTTTGACCGTAATTGGCGCTTCGTTTTAGTTGATCTATTCATATATCAGTCTTTTGTTCCTAACTTATTATTAGGGTAAAAGTAGGGAATATGGAATACAGCTACTAATGTGGAATAGTATTTATTTTTTAAATAAAGCACTGTAACTTGGCGGCAATCAGTGGAAGTGAATCAGCAGTTGCTGTTAAACGTGTCATAACAATAATTCGGTGCGACAATACGAATCGTTAGCATAAGCATTTATTTATTTTTGTTGGATCCGGAGATTCGAGAACTTTATTAAGAAAGTCTCACAAATTCTCTCTCTCTCTCTCTCTCTCTCTCCCTCTCTCTCCCTCTCTCTCTCTCTCTCAAAGTAAGTTTTTTAATTCTTATATAACATAGACCCTTTCAATAATGTTGCACGAACAATATTATGCTGATAAATTGCGATTTTTTATTTGTTTATCACTAAAAGACTTTATTTGTCATATAAAGACATGCAGATCATATGGAATTACATTGAGAATGAGTTCTTGTTGTGAAGAATAATGTTTATCGTAGATGCTAAAAGGTATATTTTACATAATAATTTAGTGATTCAAGATTTCATTTTTGTTCTTTATTGTCCATATCCAATAATGTTATTTTATTTTCTACTATGCTATCGTACAAAAATGTGAACTATTTTTAATTATATTTTAATCAGTTTACATAAATAAACAAATTTTCACATTATTTATTGTATTACTTATTATTATTCTCCAAATTTGATCAGTATTCCATATTACATTCCATTTTTAGATCTCCCATTTTCACACTTTTTGTTAATATTGACGTTGGACTTAAATTTTTGCGGCTTTCATTTATTGAATGTTATAGTTAATATATTCCTCAAGAGTTCTGCATAAATTTAAAGACTTCATATGCATTTATATCGGAGTAATATTAATTTAAAAAAAAAACCGATATTATTATCTTCATATTCTCTGTACTTTTATCCTATTTTCAAGTCTATATCCAGCTAAACTGTTAGATAATTCAGCAAAATTATTCTTTCGGCAACTTTATAACCGCCGTGGCGCCGCATGCTTATTAAGCATGTGTCTTATCGAACATTCTGTACAGATTTGATCCATTCGGATCCATCATGCTCATTCATGAAATTAGGTGCAGTCGCATGTTTCTTCGATTTGAACGTCAAAGGCGAATGGTAATGCATGTCCGTGGCGTGTGTAAACAGCAAAAGGGATGGAGCGTAGGCTAGAGAGATGGCTGAGGAGAGGAAATGAAGGAAATGCTGCGAAACTCGAGCAATTAGAACTAGTAAAGGCCGAGTATTCAACGAAACTGCGCTTGAACTTGCTTCGTCCGTCCCCGTTGATTACACTAGGACTACCGAGGAAGACGAGTGGTATACCTCTGCCAAGATCGTAATTAGTGTATCAGAAATTTTAGCATCTCTAAATTAAAATATTGAGACGTTATGTAAATGTGCTTTAGCAATGAACGAGCAATATCATTACTTTCCGCTTTCCTAAGCGCGTTTGGATCTATTTAGAAAATAAATATTACCACTCGTGTACCACAAGTGCTAAAAGTTAAACGATAACAATTCGGTTTTCTTACTCTTATCATGTGTAGTAATAATAAAAAATTTAAGGAATGTCCGTGATTCTCTGAGATATAAAGCGTCAAGGGAAATTATACATTTTTGTTTAATAAAATTATTAATTACACGCACATTAATTTTAAATAATTTCTTATTAGAGGAAAACAAAATTAGTAAAGAGCATAAGAAATAAAGAAGAAAATGTTGCGAAAAAATTAAACAATGTAGAAAAATTTTATTTAAATTGAGGAAATTAAAAAAGGAATTCCTGAGCGTAAGGACGATAGTATTGTAAACCTCTGTCTTCTTTCAGCGTTGTGCATCACACTTCCGCGAGCATTGCACAAATAGCGGCAGGTTGCAATATGTAATCGTGCGCGGATTGCCCGAATAACATTAGCGAAATGTTTACGGGAGAGAAAAAGCGAGAAACGTATGTTCGCGAGCGCCAAGTTCGCAATTAAAATTCCGCCACGGTGATGTGCACGAGCGCGGAATTCATCGCGCGCTCGCGCCAAGCCTTTTACGCGCTGATCTGCTTTATGGGGCGATATCCAGGTCGTTTACTTATACCGGTGGTATTATGTCAGAGTAACCATCGTACAATGCAAGAACGAATGACGGAAATCCGCGACGGCGAGACGTACATTCGGACATGAAAGTCGCTGGAGCATCGCGCGGCGTAAGTACCGCGCGGCTTTGGGTCACTTACGTCGCGGTAAATTGTACCATTTGTTATGTGCAACGGCTGTCCATTTCCGCAACCTCGGGGCGGTTAACGCACGACTTTACGGCATCTGTTAACATTACATAGATATACCTCTTGAATAACATTTTAACGAACTGTCATTACTTATTTCTTGGACAGCACAACCGAGAAGTTAATTAAAATTAAATAGATTTAAAACTGTGTAGCTCCTCTTCTTAAATTGTATGACAAACATAGAATAAGATTTTCGCTAGCAATTTACATCTCAAAGTTAGTGTAATTCCGGGAACATCCATCCTAAAATGGTTGAGCAGTTCGTAGATGAAATTTGTCGCGTTCGTTGCTGGAACATTCCACATACTCCGGGGCTTAAACTTGGATACGAAAATACGTAGTCAAATTCGCCTCAGATGCTGTAATACGCCGCTATGTATCGTTGATCTAGTTTGCACCCTGAAGTCTGCAGTGAGAAGATAGTTAGGAAATGTTAGATGCAGAAGGTGAAAGAGCATCGGATAATACCGAAAATCCAGAAGCTTTGTCTCTCGATGAGGCCTAGACGTTGCTCTGCGCGCGCATGCGATAGCACGCAATCATCTGAGGGAGGTTGCGATAAATTATACGCACGCTATCTTAATTAGCAACCGTGTAACACTCATGCAGAAACGTCCGCGATAAATCATACGGTATACGCGCTTACCTATTAAAAAAATAATGGAATAATGAAGAATGTACTAGCCGAGTATATTCAAATTTTTTAATATATTTTACCGCGTTGTTTTACTTCATTATAAGTGTACCGATATATTTTCCCAACTTGTAAATCTTTCATAGATTTTATTAGGAAACTTTTCTAGATATAGAAAAAGAGCGATATATAATATTAACAGCATCAGACAATAATAATCTAATTAAAAATAATCTTGTTAATTTTCAATGACAGTAGACATTAACCTTTAATCGAAACATACGGATCCTGATGATCCTGAGAATGACTTAAAAATGTTTTTCGAAAAAATTTTTTGACGCGTGTTTATATTAATTGCAAGATTTAAAAGCAATAAATTCTATCAATAATATTGTATCTGTATTTTTCAAACAACTTTATACCATCAGATTAAGAATAATTGAACTTTAAAATTTCTTAAAGAAAATGATAATAAAAAACTTTAGTATAGGACCCAAGAATCCATATGTTCTCTTGTTATCACAAAAAAATTTATATTTCTGTTACTAGAACAACTAGATTAATGAAACAAGTACAATTTATAATAACAGCATTATTTTATTAAAACAAAAGTATCGCATATTTGTTTCATTTATACTGTTATTGAGATTATTTCTATTGAGATTATTTCCAATTAAATTGCTAATAATACTAATACAATATAATTGTTTTTCCTATAGGAATCGCTTAAAACTACTCATGAGATTTACTGCATCGAGTGTTAAGGAATTACTGTACAACTCTCTTGCGATTCACCACTTGTCTTTCCTTTAGTTGCATCAATTGCACACCATGAATGCACGTCCACATAGAGTCGAATTCACTGCACGTTTAAACGCGTCCTTTATATGACGATCTAGTTTATGGAGTGATATCCAAGCCAGTAGTTAGCCGATGCATTAAGCAGGATAAGCGTCATAATGCAGCGTGGATAACTGAAACCCGACGCAGCGGTCCAGTATTCTCTCGGATGGGAAAAGTCGTTACACTGCATACGTAACCTGCGTACCTGGCTGGCTGACTGCTTGCCTACGTGACACGCAGCGTACACACCGCCGCATTCGTGCTGCTGCCGCCCACCCTACGTGCGTTGTGATAAATTATACCGTTTATTACGGCACGATATCAGACCATCCACCCCCCTCCCCTTCTGGTAAACCTATGTACACGCTGAACGCTACCAATGTATCGCGTGAATTTATGGCAGCGCCGATACCACGGTTACGGTAACCTACTTGCGGAAACGTAATGCCTATTATATGAGTGGCTTTCGTAGTACGTTTTTCGTGCACGATTATTGTTCTTGATGATGTTCAATATAATAATGAAAAATAATAAACATTTCTTCAAGGATTTTTAAAAATCAGATAATTCAGACGATTTTACTGAAGTATCTAAAAACTTAGCTAGATACAGATTTGAAAATAATTTTGTTGGACCATTGAAATAATTATTTAAAACGCTTAAGTATGAGCGATAATACTGCAAGAAGTTTTAAAACTTAACAACTACTTTGAAGGTTTTATATAATTATTTAATGGCCCAATAAAAAATTATTTTTAAATCTGTATCTATTTAAATTTTTAGTGGTACTTTAGCCTTTTCATAATATTCCCCTTCTTCCTGTATATCCATATAAAGAATTTTTCTTTATATGGATATATAGGTAAAAGGAGACCAAAGTCTCTTTTCACATACTCTTTTCACACTCATTTATTCAAATAGCAATAAAACTTTCTAAGAGATACAAATAGTCGTTGAAAGGTGCCGACGATAATACAACTGTCGGTAGAAACGATTTAATATCCCCGTTACTGTGGAATCCCTACCGTCTTGAGTTGTGAAGATTAGAGGGTAGTACGGGAGTTAGAACAATCTTCGTCACGGCAGTAATGTCCTGGAAATAAGGGCGTGGGGTCGTCGCCGCGCGACGTTTGCTCGCAGTTGCGAGCATGACGGAATCGCATAAAGCACAGTGGCAATGTGCCAGTACAACGCGACTGGAATGTCACGTACGCGGAACTGCACGGAGCTTTCTTACCGGGATTCGCGCTGCCTCGCTTATTCCCGCGGGTAAACCACTTTAGCGGGAGAAAAAGAGAGACAGAGAGAGGGGGACAGAGAAAAAGAGATGAGATGAGTCGTCGCGCGTGCATGAATCGCAAATGGCTTTCGCGCTGCTTCTGCTGCTGCTGCTGCTGCTGCAGGTTATTCCGTTTATCGCGCGCAAATATCGCAAACCTCGATGATAAATTTATTCTCATCCGAGAAGCATGCTCGGCTGTTCGAACAATGTTATTGGCCGATTTACAGTGCGACTAGCGAGATAAATTGTTGTTTCCGATATAGGAAGGAGGCTGATGGCCCTGACCCCGGTATCGCGATATGTATTATTTTCGAACCGCAGAACATTATTTCGCGATGTTAATGTTTCATTTGTTTATCGTATACGCGTTCATCGTATATGCAGATATTTAAACATTATAGGTAATTGTTCTAAAACCCTCGTGGACCCATAAAATATACGTATTACTGATCGATTTTTCTGTAACAGCTTTTGGTATATAATTTTCATTATATGTATATATAATGTTTGCATGATTTTTATAATAATAAATTCTTTTGTTGATAAAATAATTCGAAACTTACTGCTTGCGATTTCAAGCGGAGCATCCATTCATAGAATTATAATGTTACGCTTTATATAGCAATAAGACAAAGTAAAATTTGATGGTATTGATGCATGAAAAATTATATTCAATGCGGGATAAGACGCCATGAAGTAGAAATGTATGGAAATACATATTATGCTAACTGAGTTGAACTTACGTAGTCGTTTTATACAAGCACGCTCTATTTCACTGTATTGGAAATCGAAGAATCGCAGTTACCGGGAAGGAACGGAGCTGCAGAAATAAAACCTCGATTCGAACGACGCCGAAGGAAACGGAGGTGACGCTTAATTGCAAGGTTTCCCTTGTTTGCTGCAGTTCATTGTTTTGAACATCGATAAAAATTATAGCTCTTTTATACGCCATTTCAAATCGTCTCGGAAAAGGAATTTTATAACTATCATTCAACAATCAGACTAGCTTTAATTTTATCTCGTAATATTTTTCATAGAATAATAAAATGTTTCTACATGATGTATGAACAAAGAATTTATTATTTCTATACAGTCAGAAATTTTGTCTTTAATTAGAAATTTAACGCATTTCACGTGTTCAAAACGGTCCGCTCAAATTTTCATATTAATTTAACACCAGATGATATATGTTAGAAAGTAATACAAATTTTATGTAAAAATTAATACAAAAAATGTAACATTTTGACACAATTTGGAATTAAATTGCGAGAGCATATTTCATCAATAAAATTAATATTTATCATGTATTAAATTAACATATATTAATCTTTTATTCATTTAACTTAGAACTTGTGTTTTAAAACTATATTAATTTTATGTTATTCGATCATTTGCTCATAAATTATGTTATATACAGAACTGTTAAATATCAATTTGATACAAAATATTCAAATAGTATAAAATTATTATATTTAAAATTCAGAGCATATTCAGAATTTTTTCGGAGGGAGAAGAATATCAATTCTGTTATATTAACAACAACTTTTGTATGAATTGCTTTTTTATATATTTTAAAGTTCAGAATGTCTTTTTCTCTTTCTAGTTCCAGATTTGATCGGAAAAGATATTAGATTTTGTAAGTCATAACATTTATTTTTTTTCCTGAAGAAAAAGTACAGGTAAAATAAAATTATTGAAAATAAAATGTACAGTTGTGAAGGAATTATTCATTAATATCTCAGCATATATTCTGTCGGTCGGTTCATAAATTTTGTAAAAGTTTTCTTTATGTGTATATCGACACTTTGTCAAAGGTATAGACCAACGGAAGTTTCAAAAATTATTTACAGGGTTGTAAAGGGGAGAAGAATGTATTTTGTGACAGCAAAAATTTAACTCAGAATTATAAAAGCAAAGTTATATTTTATAATTAAAAGTGAAAAATGAATAAAAAATTTCGAGGGAAAAAGGTTGAACGCCCATATAATACATTACATTATGTTAAATTAACAGTCAAGTATGTTAAATATTCAACAACACAAAGATTTTAACAAGGACTGGTTTTAACGCAAATACAAAATATTTTTTATTGTATAAATTGTATTTCCATCTTTATTTCTCGTAAAAGTATAGCATTATATAATATTATCTATAAGATGCATTTTATGCATCTTGCATTATATCTGGTTGCATAGAAATAGTAGAGGCAGGGTGTTTCGAATGTTCGCAGCAGATACATTTTGTTAAGGTGTATTACATTAGAGTACATAGAAGGAAAACGTGGCCCGCGGAACCGAAATCTCTGCGCTTGTCGTGCGCGCATTGCCAGCTTTTACGCCGGCCAGATTGTGAACCGTATAATACGGGGTTAGGGCGAGAATGTTACACGAAATGGAAATTGTACGCTGTTTACGAAGGACGCACGCTTGGAATATTATTCCGCTTGCACTCCGATAAAACAGCGGGACGCTTTTACTACGCCGGATAAATATTCGGGCCAAATTAAAAGCACTATTTTATCACGAAGACACGCCGGGCACGCTCAACTAGGCCGTAACGTCATAATTTGCCGAATACACTCGTTCCCGGATTTACGTGCTACCTTTTTCGTACGATTTCGCTTTTATGCGGTGAGTAATCCCTCGAGTAAATATCCGGAATATTGGTCATCTCACCGACTTTTTTTTAAATGAAAATGCACTATCTCTATACCGCAGAAACCAAAAAATCATCCTAAAATTCCTATATCGCACAGAGGGAGGAAATTGACCAAATAAAAAGTTATTCATTGTTGACATTATAGATGTTATCTGATATTTAATCAAATATCAGCTCTTTGTGTGCTTTAAAAGAATCATACTGTCGACAACAGATCTTGGGGTGAAAAAAGCAGGCAAAGTCGACGGACCGATGAAGGTAACTTTGTAACTAACGGCGGATAATCTATTTCGAAAGGGATGAGGGTGGGGAAATTCTCGGTTAGATGGTTCGGTAACTAGTAGAAAGGCGTATATGTAGGAGGGGATAATCCTGTCGTAGAGATGCGGATATCCGAGGGCGAAGGAGACGACGAGAACTACCAGCCCATGCCTCAGCATCAAAGGGATATCTCTTTTCTCTCTCTCTCTCTCTCTCTCTCTCTTCTCTCTCTCTCTCTCTCTCTCTCTCTCTCTCTCTCTCTCTCTCTCTCTCTCTCTCACTCACTTTTTACATCCGCCCGCAGCTCGTTGCAATATAGCGAGCACTTCAGGATATATTACCTCGCTCACGTTGAAAGAGAGACTATCGAATCGTATCGCGCGTTCTTCATTGGCGGGCAGGAAAACGCACACGGGATATATGTACGCTCGATAGTAGCCCAAACGAAAATGTTTGCCCAGCCGGCAATTAATAACGCCGATGCGATGGAATAAATGCACAAGTGGTGGCAACAGTGCAGGCGGCAGCGACGTCGCCCGTTCTACACTGCAAATGCCGCACGCTGCGAAAGACACGACTTCTTTTCGGACGTAGCGAAATTTATTTCGCCGCTAAATCGGCTTGTTTACCTCAAAGGCGGCCGGGAAATTGCACCTCAGCTGAAAACGCCAGTTACTGGATGCTATTTCCCGTGTCTGTAATTTCCCCCGGTTATTACGACCCCTTGACTACGGTGAAGATGGGATAAAAGAAGATTTTGCAAATTTATGACTTTCAATCAAGGCTATTATTAGCAACGGCAGCGAGGCAGGCAACGACTGGCCGTGTAAAATGGACTGAATTGATTGCGTCTTAAAAATTGTGCGGAGGTAACGTCGTTTGCTTCGCGTAAAAGGCATTTCCGCGCTTTTATAAATAAAAAAAAAAACGAACGGGGAATATTGAGAGTACCCGATGCAATTATATTCCGCTAGTACCGTAGCGATTGGTCATCAAATTTTGTTCAAATTTACCTTTCGCCGCGAAACTTCGCTGAAATGCATTCTCACGTTGACCCGCGGATTAATTTATTGTCTGATGATAGTTGAAAGTTTCGCGAGTTTACGTCAGTTAGAACTGTCATAGAAGTAACACGCTTAACTACCGCCTTCTGGACAGATAATAAATGATCATAAGTTATCGTTCGTCAGCGTTGATATAGCAAATTCAATGGACTGTGTATTGGGATTCTGTGTCTTGACATATTATCTAAATATCCAAAGTTATAATGAATGTTGTAATGTCTAGAGTGGGTATAAAGAGAGTGGCGCCACACACAATACATGTGCCTAATGCTGATTGGCCATTAAGTGTCCTTACTGTTAGTTAGAAAGAAGACAACGTTAAAGAAAGAAGAGGTTAAGACAAGGAATTACACCCCAGATGTAGGACATAAAATGCCAACTGCCGGCTAATTGACGTCACTTCTCTTTATACTCACTCTAGTAATGTCTATATACATATAAATTCAGACATAATTTGCCGTATAGATGGAAAGATTTATGAGACCACAATTTTGAATGCAGTCAAGTCTTACTACAAATTCTAGATCTAATTTGAATGACTAATCAGAAGAAAGAATATTACTAATGGACCAATCAAAGAATGCTTCAAAGCATTTATAGTATCACGTCGATCGTACCCATTAGCAGACAGAAGCGGCACAATAAAAAATAAGAACTGACTTATCTATAATTTACACAGTAAAAAACATTTTGTATCTGTACCAAAATTGGTCCTTGTTAAAATTTTTGTATATATTTAATTTTTAGCAGATATCCATGTATTAACGTAATGTGATTGTGTTATTTGAATATTTTGTGTTACTAGATATTCAACATTCTTTAATATTATAAAATAACATAATTTATAAGTAACTGAACAAATATCCTAAAAATAATGTATTTTAAAATGTAAAAAAATTTTAAGATAAATAAAAATAAAAACGTTAATTTATCATACTATATAAATGTTAATTATGTAGATTCAATTGTATAGAGTTATTACCATGTTTATGTGTTCTTCCCTTTTTCTCTTTCTTAAGTCTATAAAGTTGACATCTCTAAATGCAAATTTTCACAAACTTGATATAGCATTTAGTTGTCCACAATTTGTTCACGTTTGTTCATAAATAATAATTTTTTGTCCACCCTGTAAAAAGAATTGATAAATGAACAAAAAAAGTGTATCCCTGAGTGAGGTTTTTAAAATTATATATGAAATTCGATTGTCCACATTTTATCCGCATTTGTCTTTTAATAACTGTTTTTCTACCCACTCTGAAAAATTAATTATAAACAAAGAGCAAATTTCGACAGAAGTACTCGTGTATTTATGTTTAAATTACGTATCTTTAAATTATAGAATTTGAATGTCCTCAATTTATCTACTTTTATATCCGTAAATAATTGTTTATTATTCATCTTGGAAAAGGAATGATATGCAATGAAAGTTGCGCAAATTTTGTCACAAGTATCTTCACATTCACAATTTAAAATGGAAATACTTATGACAAAATTTTGCGCGATTTCCTTTGTTCATATCATCCTTTAGGACAATAAACAATCGTTTATAGATAATTGTGGATAAAATGTGGACAGACTATGAACATTCGAATTTCGTATTAATTTGAAAAAAAAAATGCACTTATGAGTATTACAAATATATGGATAGGATAGACCGGGAACTTTGATATCCATTTCTCGTGATAGTGTTTATGTTTCTGAACAGCATATCCTGAATATGTGAAAATGAAAGTCATGCTTGTACTTTCAAGAAACAATCATGATTGTATAAGGTAATCGTAACTAGTAAGCATGTCACTGCAAAAAGATATTGTTTTGCTGTCTAAATTCTATATTACTTTAAGGTTGAAACTAATAGAATAGCTTTACCATATCCTGATTTTTTACAAAAAACGATTATTTATGGACAAATGCGAACAATCAAATACCGCGTGTAATTAAAAAAAAAAACACTTAAAAATGCTCGTATTAAAATTGCTCAACCATTTTATTTATTTATAAATTTTTTTACAGAGGACAAAAAATTATTATTTATGGACCAACATAGACAAATTGTGGACAATCAAATGCCATATCAATTTTGTAAAAAATTTGCATTTAGAGGTACCAACTTCACAGACCTCTTTTTCTCTTGACAGTCTTTATGTCAAACAAATAGACGCGAATGTTTCCGCAGGAGGTATCTCTTCACGCGGACCCATACAGTACCGGTGAAAAGATCGCGTCATTTGCTAACCTTTGCAGACGTGGTCACGCATTGAATGAAATCGTCTGGATGTTGTGCAGCTTTCGGGGTAAAAATACGTTTGCATGCTCCCTTCCTCGCGAAAGAATGTTCCGTACACGCGCCTATCGCGCCCACGTCGATTTCTATCTTCGTAGCTCGTATCTCTCCACTTTGCCATTCCTTTTATTCTTCTACACACGCTTTTCCTGCGCGTTTTCCGTCGCTGATAGTCGCACCGGACTTTGACGAATGACTTCGCGTTCGTTTTTCACCTCGACCACAGGTTCTCCGGTCATCCTTCCGGATGTACGCTCTCCCGTTCCCTTTATCTTTTTTCACTTTTTATGTCTTCCTTTCTATCTCTCTTTTCCACATTCTCTCTCTGTCTCGTTTCAGTTCGACCCTTCCTGCTCAGTTTTTTTACCCCTCTCACGGTTGTTATCTGCATCTTCCCTTCGTTTCGTGTTTACTCTTGCGCACGTGGATAACATGGAGATTGAAAATGTTGATTTACCTGAATAAACCACTATCACCATTGGCCTGCTTACGGTTGTTTACAGGTAGATAAAATGTCGCTGATTATCAGCGTCTTGACAGATGCCATTTACCATGCGATTGGTTAAGTAGAAAAACTCGGGATCAAGCTGCTCTTTCATGATGTGATGTCGCGTTAACCTCGATCAGTCAATTTGCGCGGATAACTAAGTCTGCACGGTAAGGGGAGCCGCTCCCTTTTTTTCGCGTTGGGTCAACATACGCTTTCGTGTTTCAGGCGATTAAGATACCTTCGATAACGCTGCATGGCATACGCCCGCGTGTCGAGAAATCATTGCGTTGCGTCGTCCCATTTACTCGACAATCTCAATTACACCATTTGATCTTACCTCGTACTGTCACCAAGGATTTAATGCTACCTCTCTTGGCGTGCCGGACGACCAAAGGGGTCGAATTATCGCGGGTGTTACAATTGTTCCTTGTTACAATTGACCCCAAGCTTCTCTACACGTAACCGCAATTTCGAGCCCGAGCAACGACATAAATTCCAATCGGGCTTTGTCGCTAAATGCACGACTCGTTCGTTCTTTAGAATCCCGCGATAGGTGGCTCTTCAAGTGATATCCTTTATCCTCATCTCTTCTACCAACTTCGACTTACGTATAGATCTACCACAGCCATTACATCGATCCATTCGCCGACGATGATTGCGGGCTCTCAAAGTCGCGAAAGCTCGTAGCTTTGTGCGCTCTTGGTCCTTTCTTTCGCGCACGACAAAAGCTAACGCGATTGTAAAGTTTCCAGTACGCGAACGATCGTGCGACAATCCGTGCCGGTCGTCGGAAGTTTGTGAGAAGCGTTTAATTCGATCATTCCGCTGCCGCTCTCAAAGAGATTACTTACAATATTCGTCGTCTACGTATTCGAGCATCATTAAAAGTAACGTCGCTGGAACTTACAATGAATCTGTATTAGATTTAAAGGTATTTATTTTAAAAATAATTCCCAAACTCTCACGCTTTTCAAAGTCTTAGTAAAATCAGCACGTTTATGCTTCAACAATATAGATGTAACGATTAGGAATTAAATTTACGTTGCTTTCATACGAAATCATTATAATCATTCTTCTCAGTGCAAATCGTGAATTTATAAGATTGCATTGTTTCAAATATATATTTCCTAGTTTGCACATGGGAAATAATTCCGTTTCACCACTGCCTCAATAACGTAACCGTACTTCAAACATATCTTTACACATATGCATATATTATCCGAGCATAAATATTAGATCGGTTGAGCGGTTTTACTCCAGGGAATAGCCCACCTTGTTTGTAGTCGGACGGTTCCTCCGTGTAGCATATGCCGGTGTTACATACTTTAGGTATGTATTACTCATCTAGGTATTCTTGTGCATAAAACATTGCTTCGTCGTAAGCACTAATTAATATTATTGATGCGCAACGACGAAGCTAATGTTACAAAATATCATAATTTTAAGATCTCTTGTAAGTAGTTAAAAACTTTACACTTAAAATTATTATACAGTTGATTTCACTCGCATTTAACTTTGCTCTGCTTTTCTATTACAACAGATTTTCGCGAGCTTGCTTTCCCTAATCGGTATCGCTCGCTCCGAAGTTTCCTTAACTGATATTCGAGGATTCAGTGTATTTTAAATTAATGTACCTTTGCTGAAAGTTAACATAATTGAACTATTTTTTTCTTATTTTAAAGGTCAAAATCCAAGAAATAAGCAATTATAATTCGAAATTAGACCGACGAAGATCTCAAAACTCAAGGAATAAGATTATGTGACTTAAAATTTGTTAAAAACAATTTTTTACAACGTAGTAGAAGAAAATGTCCGGGTGCACTAAATCCGTTAAATACGATTAGGATTTTAGTACCTTAAAGTTTCAATCCTATGTCCCCTATATTTTTTGTTGTGTATTTTGATATAAGATCTTCAATGAATCGTTGTTTGCTTATGAATTTAGCGTGCACCTACAGCGAACGCCCAATAAACACATGTTGGTATAAAAACAATAATAATTACAAACGGACTCTCAAATTCTAAATAATATACAAAGTAAAAGAAGGCGTAAATGAGAGTCAGCGCAGATAAACGGCGCAAATTATTATGAAATAATTTAATACTCTGTAGTTAGAATGATGTCTTCCTTATTTAAACGTTTCAAATCTCTTTGGAGTTTTCCTCAGCAATGTAGATACAAAAGTATTGATAGCTCACATATTCATAATGATCAAGTCACTTACAAATTGACAAAGCTAAAGCATCTTACTAATCATTAAGAAATGAGAGAAACATATCATGAAGCTATGTTATATATTCATAAGCGAAATTAAATACAGATGCATTGTAGTATAAAGACATGTTGGTATGTTATGCGTTTATTAAATGTAAATATGGTATAAAATTGGTATAGGTATATGGCATATACGTTAAAAAATAGTTGATGAAATACCAGAAAATAAGAAAATATCAGAATTTTTATCTACATTTTATCTACATTTATAATACGTATAAAAATAGTATAAAATTCTAATTAAATAAACGTTTTTTAATACGTTTATAACTTGCAAAAAATATTCCTTTAATTAACGTATTAAGAATTATTAACGTATTTAAATAGTATATCACACCTGGTTTAACATCCAGGTATACTATCTAAATTAGAGAATAACATTAAAAAAGTAAAATAAGTAAAATTATTGGAACTGATACACGTTATAGCTATTACGTTTAGACCTGATTTGAACGTATAATGTACCAGCTTGTGTTTATACATATATTAAATCTAAAAATAACAATAGATCGCCGATCACTAATGAGACCGGTTCTGAAACGATCGTCCCATTGGTGATATCGTCTGTTCGGAATGTCGCATTCGTTTGTTATTGGCTACTAGCACTACGGCATATATTCACTGCATTCCATCCAGTAGTTTTCCCTTCCTCTCGGAAAATTAATGCTTCCATTCATTCCTGGAATTTCAGGTAATGAGAGATATTTCTCTCTCTTCTCTCCTTTCCTCTTTACTCTTTCTTTCTCTCACACATACATACACACATACGCGCACACGCACACACACATCTCTCTCTCTCTCTCTCTCTCTCTCTCTCTTTCTCTCTTCCTCTCTTCATTCCTACAATTTTCTCTATATTTTCCCATTTCTCCAACCTTTTCCTATCCCTTTCTATATTCTCGCTCCACATCTACCTACCAGTTCTCCCTAATAGTGCAATATTACGAAGAGTCGTGAAATCGTTATTATGTGTGTGTGCGTGTGTGCGCATACCAATAACATTTTTTCTCCAAATCTTTACCACTTTGATATTTGATTTCGATTGCATTTTATAAAAGAGTCACAAGCGGGCGCAAACTCCACACAAATTATTGTTTTAAGCTTTATTAATTTATACAACAATTGATTACATAAGAATTATCAAGAATAATTCAAGGATAATTACATAACTAAAGTGAAAGCCTAACTTAAATGAAAATATAACTATGTAAAGATTCAGCTTCATGTTACGTCGCTCTTAAATGTTAAGGAGAATAGTTTGGTTGTAAACTACTATACTTTCGACACTCGAAACGTGGAAAATAATCAAAAATTAGATTACCACAAACAAAGCCAAGCAATTTATTTTGAAGTTATTTCGCAATATCGAAAACACATTTTTCGAAGGGATGAAGCTAATAACTCAATGCGCACGAATTCTTTCGTTCCAATAAAATTACAGTTACGCGAAATGCAAATCCAAGGTTGAACATCTTTATGTCGAATGTTGACATATTTTTGGATAACGATTCAGTCATTGGCATTAGCTCATTTTAACACTCTAAAAAATATGGGAGCAAATTTAACATCATAAATGTTGAATATAATTTTCACTATGTTGATGTTAATACAAACACCAACATCGATTTAAAATACCATGTTTTAACTCACGGTGTTAAATTCACACCATATTGGTGTTTATATCAACACCAACATAGTGAGAATTATATAAAAACATTGCATGATGGTAATCCTTAATTAAATGCTTCAATACAAGAAGAACACACTCGTGTTCTTAGTTAAAATAATCGCTCGTTATCATAGACATGAAGGTCAGGAGTGTCAGAACGTGGCAGGAGACGTAGGAAAAAAGAACACGAATTGATAATGATAATGAGTAATTTTCCATTGCGTCGGCTCGCGCGAAGACGCGGAAAAATATATCCTCGTACATTTGGGTTGCAGACAGATTTGTGCGCATGCTAAAAAGTTACACATGGTTGAGTCTTTAGCAAGAGTAACGAGGAGACAGTATGGAAAACTGCGCGGCGTGTACATTGCCGCGAGACGATATTACACGACGACCTCGTTTCATTTATTTGCTCTCTGAATAGCAATGTCCGTATGGTCGAATACTCATCACGCGTGCGGGTTTTTATGTGTGCGTACGCAGAGTACTTGCGCATGTCGTATTCCGATATGTTTTGTTTTCCCGGATTAACATTGCATTGGTACACGCGACTCTGTCGTGGAACTAATTGTTGAGAGCTGTTTACGGTTTGCGTTTTATTTTTTTTTTCGAACAAGTTGCAGGCAACCGATACTTATGACATAATCAACGCATCTCCATGTGATTGCCGAAAGTACCGAAAGCGAAAAGTACAACGTGCAGTTGTGTTGCTAGGTAAGGGCAATAAAATTGAGACAATATAAATGCAAATGCACCATTAGACGACGGAAACAAAAATGTGCGCCAAATATCGAGAGTGGTCGAGCCGAGACCCCGGGATTTCAGATTAGCTCTTTTCTGGGGGGGGGGTTAATCTCTCTCTCTCTCGGCCCTTCGCTTCCTGTATACAGCATCTATCATCGTTAGGGCACAATTTGGTTTAATTAGATCTTAATTTAATTCAATAGCAACTGCCATGACGCGATAATACGGCCGTTGATAAGTGAGGAAGGGAGAGATAGGGAAGGAACACAAGCGAGGAACCGGGAGGAAATGGTTACGTCCGGAACAGACCCGAACAAGGACTTCCACTTTCATCGTTTTATAAACGAGATTAACGTCACAATTTTCTTTATTGCCCGAACCCTAGAACGGCGTGTCGCTGAAAAGTCCAGTCTGCCCGTCGTAAGACAAGCGCGCAGCATGGAACTACTCACGGTGATAGAGAAATGAAAATACTCGGAGATTAAAATACACGCTCCAGTTCTTGCGTTTACTCTATACGCGCAGATTGTACTACGAATCTCCTGCCGAGCCCCTCAATATCGTCTCCCCCGATAAACATCCTTTTGCTACGGAACAAACCGACATACGGGTCTTTTTGGAGTCATAATATTCGGCGATGTGCGTTCTTCGTTGTGATTAAAGAGAAAATAAAGCGAACGAGTACGTAAAGTAAACACAAGTAAAAACTGCAAAACTTGCTCTCGGTTATATGACAGTTTAATTCTGTTCTATGTTATATTTTCTGTGATTCGAATAAAGTACGAAGAAGATATGTCGAAAATTCGATTATATAACACCCTTCTACGATCGGATTGGTTACATGTGCATCAACGTTTTATCCTTCGTCTATATTGTTTCGTCTTTAACGTTTTACACTTTGAAATTTCCTCCATTTAAGAATGTATCAAGTGTATATATAGATATTCTACAAAAAACGTGACTGAAATTGGAAATTCATACTTTCCGTATAAAAATATAAATAAATGTTATATATGCACATATAAAACGGTCAGTAAGATTAATATTTATACATTTAATAATACAATTTTATAATTTAAGTGAAATTGTTCTCATTTTACTTTAATTATTTTTTAAAAACTTCTTATTGAAACAATTTTTGATCTAGGGTCTAAATTGATGCCATATTACTTTTAAATATAATATTAAAAATCTACATTTTTTTCATAATTTTTTTATTTTGCTGAAAAATATATGTAGTACATAGTTAAATTTTAAATTTCATAATAATGCCACGTCTGCTATCCGTTTTTTCAAACTTATTTCGACTCCTCTTTGTATCACTCCGTTTTTTTATTTTACTTAACAAAATTCCGTGTCAATCCATTTTGTCATTATACTGATAAATACTAGTTTATTACCCTTCGTTATCTGTTCAGCTTCATTATTTACTTCTTTTCAATCTGTTGCTTCTGTATTATATATTTTATCTCACCATTCATAAATCTTATTGTTAGACTTTTTCGCTTCTTTGTTGTATCTTCTTATTTAGTTTTCATTTTTCTAGGTATACCTTATAGTAACTATTGCTGTCGTTTAATTATTTGCGGTACATTCAAATTTTCCGTTCAATCTCAATAATCTCGTCATTCTAAGTTATATGTGCAGTTAATAAAGATGTTGTTATTATTATTATAAGAAGATTATTAATAAAAGAAAATTATTGTGTTAAAAGAAAATGCTCTTGTTCGTTAAAGATTTTCTGTAAGTTTCAATGAGCAACAAGTCTAATTAGAGAAAGTTCTTATGCAATAAAACAAGAATACTCGTTCCGATTGGAAGATTTCTCGCGAGCAGAGTACATGGAATCACAATTATTTATGGCGTTAGTGCAGGAGAGAATCGGTTTCTATCGGTTAACGTGATTCTTTCTATAGAGAAATGGTCTTACGCGAGATCGTTAGGGAAACTTATTACTATTCCGGAAGCGGTACGAAATTTATATCCGGCGCGGTTAGTCTCCGTGAAATTTTCACTTATCCCGCTCGTCTGCACCGTATCTTTTATCCCGA